>NW_024608701.1:47500-52500 GCF_018296145.1 Oncorhynchus tshawytscha | reverse complement strand
ATAGGAGAGAGACAGACAGAGAGAGTTCAGATCAGAGAAAGAAAACAGATCCTAGTTCAGAGAGAGACAGACTACCAACAGAGAGAGAGAGACAGAGAGAGACCGACAGAGATACAGAGAGGAAAGGACTGCCGACAGAAGCAAGGCAGAGAGCAAGAGAGAGACAGACAGAGAGAGACAGAGAGAGAGAGACAGAGAGAGACCGACAGAGAGAGAGACCGACAGAGAGAGAGACAGAGAGAGACCGACAGAGAGAGAGACAGAGAGAGAGAGAGAGAGAGAGAGAGAGAGACATAGAGAGAGAGAGACAGACAGAGAGAGAGACCGACAGAGAGAGAGAGAGAGACCGACCGGCAGAGAGAGAGAGACCGAGAGAGAGAGAGAGACCGACAGAGAGAGAGACCGACAGAGAGAGAGAGAGACCGATAGAGAGAGAGAGAGAGAGAGACAGAGAGAGACCGAGAGAGAGACCGACAGAGAGAGAGAGAGGGAGAGAGAGAGAGAGACCGAGAGAGAGAGAGACCGACAGAGAGAGAGAGAGAGAGACCGATAGAGAGAGAGAGAGAGACCGACAGAGAGAGACCGACAGAGAGAGACCGACAGAGAGAGACCGACAGAGAGAGAGAGAGACAGAGAGAGAGAGACAGAGAGAGAGACAGAGAGAGAGACCGACAGAGAGAGAGACCGACCCGACAGAGAGAGAGACCGACAGAGAGAGACAGAGAGAGAGACATGGAGAGAGAGACAGACAGAGAGAGAGACAGAGAGAGAGAGACAGACAGAGAGAGACCGACAGAGAGAGAGAGACCGACAGAGAGAGACAGACAGAGAGAGACCAACAGAGAGAGAGAGACAGAGAGAGACCGACAGAGAGAGAGAGAGAGGAGAGACAGAGAGAGACCGACAGAGAGAGAGAGAGAGAGAGAGACCGAGAGAGAGAGAGAGAGACCGACAGAGAGAGAGAGAGAGACCGACAGAGAGAGAGACCGACAGAGAGAGAGAGACCAGAGAGAGACCGACAGAGAGAGAGACCGACAGAGAGAGAGAGACCGAGAGAGAGACAGAGAGAGACCGACAGAGAGAGAGACCGACAGAGAGAGAGAGACCGACAGAGAGAGAGAGAGAGAGACCGAGAGAGAGAGAGAGAGACCGATAGAGAGAGAGACCGGCAGAGAGAGAGAGACCGACAGAGAGAGAGAGAGACCGACAGAGAGAGAGAGACCGACAGAGAGAGAGAGAGACCGACAGAGAGAGAGAGGGAGAGAGAGAGAGAGAGAGAGACCGACAGAGAGAGAGAGAGACCGACAGAGAGAGAGAGACCGATAGAGAGAGAGACCGACAGAGAGAGAGAGAGAGAGACCGACAGAGATCTATTAACTACCTCACTTGATTTGGCAATGTTAACACATGTTTCCCATGCCAATAAAGACCCTTGAATTGAATTGAATTGAGAGACAGAGAGACAGACAGACAGACAGAGACAGACAGACAGACAGACAGACAGACAGACAGACAGACAGACAGACAGACAGACAGACAGACAGAGGGAGAGAGAGAGAGACAGACAGACAGACAGACAGACAGACAGACAGACAGACAGACAGACAGACAGACAGACAGACAGACAGACAGAGGGAGAGAGAGAGAGACAGACAGAGAGAGACAGAGACAGACAGACAGACAGACAGACAAACAAACAGACAGAGAAACAGACAGACAGACAGACAGACAGACAGACAGACAGACAGACAGACAGACAGACAGACAGACAGACAGACAGAGAGAGAGCAGTGTTATAGTTAGAAACAGCAGTTGAACACCCAGTATGAGACAGAGACAGAGAGAGAGCAGTGTTATAGTTAGAAACAGCAGTTGAACACCCAGTATGAGACAGAGACAGACAGAGACAGAGAGAGAGCAGTGTTATAGTTAGAAACAGCAGTTGAACACCCAGTATGAGACAGAGACAGAGAGAGAGCAGTGTTATAGTTAGAAACAGCAGTTAAACACCCAGTATGTGTTAGAGACAGACAGACAGAGAGAGAGCAGTGTTATAGTTAGAAACAGCAGTTGAACACCACAGCAGACATTAGCCAGCAGGACGGACGGCTGGCCGCGTGGTGTGGTGTGTGGCACTAGCCTTGACAGGGATTACCTCAATTCAGAGCAGAGCACATGGCCGTGGTTACTACTCCCTAGACCACCACTGACCCCTATTGAGCCCCAGAGGTACTGCAGCCCAACCCCCACACCGATCTCCATACAGTACAGTGTGGAGAGGAGGGAAAGAGAGACACACAGAGAGAGGGGGAGAGAGAGGAGGGAAAGAGAGAGGCAGAGAGAGGGGGAGAGAGAGGAGGGACAGAGAGAAGGCAGAGAGAGGGGGAGAGAGGGAGGGACAGAGAGACACAGAGAGAGGGGAGAGAGAGGAGGGACAGAGAGAGACACACAGAGAGAGGGGGGAGAGAGGAGGGAAAGAGAGAGACACACAGAGAGAGGGGGAGAGAGAGGAGGGAAGGAGAGACACAGAGAGAGGGGGAGAGAGAGGAGGGACAGAGAGAGACACACAGAGAGAGGGGGAGAGAGAGAGGAGGGAAAGAGAGACACAGAGAGAGGGGGAGAGAGGAGGGAAAGAGAGAGACACACAGAGAGAGGGGGAGAGAGAGGAGGGAAGGAGAGACACAGAGAGAGGGGGAGAGAGAGGAGGGACAGAGAGAGACACACAGAGAGAGGGGGAGAGAGGAGGGAAAGAGAGACACAGAGAGAGGGGGAGAGAAAGGAGGAACAGAGAGAGACACAGAGAGAGGGGGAGAGAGAGGAGGGAAAGAGAGACACAGAGAGAGGGGGAGAGAAAGGAGGAACAGAGAGAGACACAGAGAGGGGGAGAGAGAGGAGGGAAAGAGAGACACAGAGAGGGGGAGAGAGAGAAAGACTGATAAAGGGAGAGAGAGGTACAGATGTAGGATCTTAATTTGAGCCAGTTTGATCCTGCAGCAACAGGAAATTTGTAGGGTTTGATAGATTGTTCATTAGGTCAAATGAAGTCTGACATTTTATCAAATGTTTTATAACATTTTAAAAGACGTTTTAAACCAATTCACTACACATTTGAATTCTCAGCAACAAAAGAGTGATCAAATGAAGATCCTACATCTTTAATAGCTGATTATCCCTCCCTCCCTCTCTCCCTCCCTCCCTCCCTCTCACCCTCCCTAAGGGTTTAAAGAAATTATACCTACCAACCCCCAAAAAAATAATTTGTCCTCATTTTAATAGTGTTGTTCTGACGATGAGGAGCAACCGGAGGTGTGAAGGAAGCTTGATGTTTCTGACTGAAGTAGTTAGTTTGTCCTGCGGATCAAATCCGTCAGTTACCAAGGAGACATGCGCGGTCCCTACTCTTCTCATGACTAGAAGATAACTCCCTATCTGACAGAGTGAACAGTATTACTGGGAGAAACAGCATCTCTACCGTCCTGATCCCTTTCTCAAGGCAACAGACCAACTACGACTTCTCAAGGCAACAGACCAACTACGACTTCTCAAGGCAACAGACCAACTACGACTTCTCAAGGCAACAGACCAACTACGACTTCTCAAGGCAACAGACCAACTACGACTTCTCCAGGAATACGCAGTGAGGGACTGTGGGCTTCTCCAGGAATACGGGCAGTGAGGGACTGTGGGCTTCAGGAATACGCAGTGAGGGACTGTGGGGTTCTCCAGGAATACGCAGTGAGGGACTGTGGGCTTCTCCAGGAATACACAGTGAAGGACTGTGGGCTTCTCCAGGAATACACAGTGAAGGACTGTGGGCTTCTCCAGGAATACGCAGTGAGGGACTGTGGGCTTCTCCAGGAATACGCAGTGAGGGACTGTGGGCTTCTCCAGGAATACGCAGTGAGGGACTGTGGGCTTCTCCAGGAATACGCAGTGAGGGACTGTGGGCTTCTCCAGGAATACACAGTGAAGGACTGTGGGCTTCTCCAGGAATACACAGTGAAGGACTGTGGGCTTCTCCAGGAATACACAGTGAAGGACTGTGGGCTTCTCAGGAATACACAGTGAAGGACTGTGGGCTTCTCCAGGAATACACAGTGAAGGACTGTGGGCTTCTCCAGGAATACACAGTGAAGGACTGGGGCTTCTCCAGGAATACACAGTGAAGGACTGTGGGCTTCTCCAGGAATACACAGTGAGGGACTGTGGGGTTCTCCAGGAATACACAGTGAAGGACTGTGGGCTTCTCCAGGAATACGCAGTGAGGGACTGTGGGCTTCTCCAGGAATACACAGTGAGGGACTGTGGGCTTCTCCAGGAATACACAGTGAGGGACTGTGGGCTTCTCCAGGAATACACAGTGAGGGACTGTGGGCTTCTCCAGGAATACACAGTGAGGGACTGTGGGCTTCTCCAGGAATACGCAGTGAGGGACTGTGGGCTTCTCCAGGAATACGCAGTGAGGGACTGTGGGCTTCTCCAGGAATACACAGTGAAGGACTGTGGGCTTCTCCAGGAATACACAGTGAGGGACTGTGGGGTTCTCCAGGAATACACAGTGAAGGACTGTGGGCTTCTCCAGGAATACGCAGTGAGGGACTGTGGGCTTCTCCAGGAATACGCAGTGAGGGACTGTGGGCTTCTCCAGGAATACACAGTGAGGGACTGTGGGCTTCTCCAGGAATACACAGTGAGGGACTGTGGGCTTCTCCAGGAATACGCAGTGAGGGACTGTGGGCTTCTCCAGGAATACGCAGTGAGGGACTGTGGGCTTCTCCAGGAATACACAGTGAGGGACTGTGGGCTTCTCCAGGAATACACAGTGAGGGACTGTGGGCTTCTCCAGGAATACACAGTGAGGGACTGTGGGCTTCTCAGGAATACACAGTGAGGGACTGTGGGCTTCTCCAGGAATACACAGTGAGGGACTGTGGGCTTCTCCAGGAATACACAGTGAGGGACTGTGGGCTTCTCCAGGAATACACAGTGAGGGACTGTGG
>NW_024608701.1:17500-42500 GCF_018296145.1 Oncorhynchus tshawytscha | reverse complement strand
TATAGACTCTATAGACGCTGATAAATATCGCCTCTACAGACGACACTGATAAATATAGACTCTATAGACACTGATAAATATCGCCTCTACAGACGACACTGATGAATATAGACTCTATAGACGCTGATAAATATCGCCTCTACAGACGACACTGATGAATATAGACTCTATAGACACTGATAAATATCGCCTCTACAGACGACACTGATAAATATAGACTCTATAGACGCGGATAAATATCGCCTCTACAGACGACGCTGATAAATATCGCTCTACAGACGACACTGATGAATATCGACTCCACAGATGACACTGATAAATATCGCCTCTACAGACGACACTGATAAATATCCTCTACAGACGACACTGATGAATATCGACTCCACAGATGACACTGATAAATATCGCCTCTACAGACGACACTGATAAATATCGCCTCTACAGACGACACTGATAATTATCGCCTCTACAGACGACACTGATAAATATAGACTCTATAGACGCGGATAAATATCGCCTCTATAGACGACACTGATAAATATAGACTCTATAGACGCGGATAAATACCGCCTCTACAGACGACACTGATAAATATCGCCTCTATAGACGACACTGATAAATATCGCCTCTATAGACGCGGATAAATATCGCCTCTACAGACGACACTGATGAATACCGCCTCTACAGACGACACTGATAAATATAGACTCTACAGACGCTGATAAATATCGCCTCTACAGACGACACTGATAAATATAGACTCTACAGACGCTGATAAATATCGCCTCTACAGACGACACGGATAAATATAGACTCTACAGACGCTGATAAATATCGCCTCTATAGACACGGATAAATATCGCCTCTACAGACGACACTGATGAATATAGACTCTACAGACGACACTGATAAATATAGACTCTACAGACGACACTGATGAATATAGACTCTACAGACGCTGATAAATATCGCCTCTATAGACGACACTGATGAATATCGCCTCTACAGACGACACTGATGAATATAGACTCTACAGACGCTGATAAATATCGCCTCTACAGACGACACTGATAAATATCGCCTCTACAGACGACACTGATAAATATAGACTCTACAGACGACACTGATGAATATAGACTCTACAGACGACACTGATAAATATCGCCTCTATAGACACTGATAAATATCGCCTCTACAGACGACGCTGATACAGAAATCGTCTCTACAGGCACTGAAAAATATCGCCTCTACAGACGACACTGAAAAATATCGCCTCTACAGACGACACTGAAAATATTGCCTCTACAGACGACACTGATAAATATCGCCTCTATAGACACGGATAAATATCGCCTCTACAGACGACACTGATAAATATCGCCTCTACAGACGACACTGATAAATATCGCCTCTATAGACACTGATAAATATCGCCTCTACAGACGACACTGATAAATATCGCCTCTATAGACGACACTGATAAATATCGCCTCTACAGACGACACTGATAAATATCGCCTCTACAGACGACACTGATAAATATCGCCTCTATAGACGACACTGATAAATATCGCCTCTACAGACGACACTGATAAATATCGCCTCTACAGACGACACTGATAAATACCGCCTCTACAGACGACACTGATAAATATCGCCTCTACAGACGACACTGATAAATATCGCCTCTATAGACACGGATAAATATCGCCTCTACAGACGACACTGATAAATACGCCTCTATAGACACGGATAAATATCGCCTCTATAGACGACACTGATAAATATAGACTCTACAGACGCTGATAAATATCGCCTCTACAGACGACACTGATAAATATAGACTCTACAGACGACGCTGATGAATATAGACTCTACAGACGCTGATAAATATCGCCTCTATAGACACTGATAAATATAGACTCTACAGACGACACTGATAAATATAGACTCTACAGACGACGCTGATGAATATAGACTCTACAGACGCTGATAAATATCGCCTCTACAGACGACACTGATGAATATAGACTCTACAGACGACACTGATGAATATCGCCTCTACAGACGACACTGATAAATATAGACTCTACAGACGACACTGATAAATATAGACTCTACAGACGACACTGATAAATATAGACTCTACAGACGACACTGATGAATATAGACTCTACAGACGCTGATAAATATCGCCTCTACAGACGACACTGATGAATATAGACTCTACAGACGCTGATAAATATCGCCTCTACAGACGACACTGATAAATACCGCCTCTACAGACGACACTGATAAATATCGCCTCTACAGACGACACTGATGAATATAGACTCTACAGACGCTGATAAATATCGCCTCTACAGACGACACTGATAAATACCGCCTCTACAGACGACACTGATGAATATAGACTCTATAGACGCTGATAAATATCGCCTCTACAGACGACACTGATAAATATAGACTCTACAGACGACACTGATGAATATAGACTCTACAGACGACACTGATAAATATCGCCTCTATAGACACTGATAAATATCGCCTCTACAGACGACGCTGATACAGAAATCGTCTCTACAGGCACTGAAAAATATCGCCTCTACAGACGACACTGAAAAATATCGCCTCTACAGACGACACTGATAAGTATCGCCTCTACAGACACTGATAAATATCGCCTCTACAGACGACGCTGATACAGAAATCGTCTCTACAGGCACTGAAAAATATCGCCTCTACAGACGACACTGAAAAATATCGCCTCTACAGACGACACTGAAAAATATTGCCTCTACAGACGACACTGATAAATATCGCCTCTATAGACACGGATAAATATCGCCTCTACAGACGACACTGATAAATATCGCCTCTACAGACGACACTGATAAATATAGACTCTATAGACGCTGATAAATATCGCCTCTACAGACGACACTGATAAATATAGACTCTATAGACGCTGATAAATATCGCCTCTACAGACGACACTGATAAATATCGCCTCTATAGACGACACTGATAAATATCGCCTCTATAGACACGGATAAATATCGCCTCTACAGACGACACTGATAAATATCGCCTCTATAGACACTGATAAATATCGCCTCTACAGACGACACTGATAAATACCGCCTCTACAGACGACACTGATAAATATAGACTCTACAGACGCTGATAAAGATATCGCCTCTACAGACGACACTGATAAATATCGCCTCTACAGACGACACTGATAAATACCGCCTCTACAGACGACACTGATGAATATAGACTCTACAGACGCTGATAAAGATATCGCCTCTACAGACGACACTGATAAAGATATCGCCTCTATAGACGAAGAGGAAAGAGAGAAGGAGAGATGAGAGAGATGAGAGAAAGGAGAGATGAGAGAGATGAGAGAGAAGGAGAGATGAGAGAGAAGGAGAGATGAGAGAGATGAGAGAGAAGGAGAGATGAGAGAGATGAGAGAGAAGGAGAGATGGAGAGATGAGAGAGAAGGAGAGATGAGAGAGATGAGAGAGAAGGAGAGATGAGAGAGATGAGAGAGAGGAGAGATGGAGAGATGAGAGAGAAGGAGATAGAGAGATGAGAGAGAAGGAGAGATTTAGAGAGATGAGAGAAGGAGAGATGGAGAGATGAGAGAGAAGGAGAGATGAGGAGATGATAGATATTTTATGGAGAGATGAGAGAGAAGGAGAGATGAGAGAGACTAGAGGAAAGAGAGAAGGAGATGAGAGAGAAAAGGAGAGATGGAGATGATGAGAGAGAGAAGGAGAGATGGAGAGAGAAGAGGAACGAGAGTGAGAGAGAGAGAGATGGAGAGATGAGAGAGTAGAGGAGAGATGGAGAGATGAGAGAGAAGAAGAAGGAGAGATGAGCGAGAGACGGAGAGAGGAGAGATGCGAGAGAGAATAGGAAAAGAGATCGATAGAGAGGAGAGATGAAGAAGTAGAAAAAAAGAAAGAGAGAGATCGAGACGGAGAGAGGAGATGAGAGAGAAATAGGAAAGAGAGATGAGAGAGAGAGGAGAGATGAGAGAGATAGAGGAGATGAGAGAGAAGGAGAGATGAGAGAGAAAAGAGCAGGAGAGAGGAGATAGAGTAGAGGAAAGAGAGGAGAGAGAGAGAAGGAGAGATGAAAGAAAGAGAGAGGAGATAAGAAGAAAAGAGATGAGAGAGAGAATAGGGAAAGACAGAGGAGAGATATGAGAAGAGAAAGATGAGAGAGAGAGAAGAGGAAAGAGAGAAGGAGAGAGAGAGGAGAAGAATAAGATGAGAGAAGAAGGAGAGATGAGAGGAAAGAGAGAGGAGAGATGAGATAGATAGATAGAGAGGAGAGAGAAGAGGAAGAAGAGAGAGAAGAGAGATAGAGAGATGAGAGAGGAAAGGAAAAGAGGAAGGGAAAGACAGAGGAGAGATGAGGAAAAGAGAAAGAAGGAGATAGAGAAGGAGAGAGGAGATAGAGTAGAGAAGGAGAGATGAGATAGAAAGAGAAGGAGATATAGAATAGAAGAGAGAGAGGAGAGAGAGTAGAAAGAGAGAGAGAGATAAGTAAGGAGAAGGAGATATGATAGTAAAAGAGATAAGAAGGAGAGTAGAATTATATAAAGGAGAATGGAGATAAAGTATAGGATAAAGAGAGGAGAGATACACTATATTAGAAACATATATATAGAGAGAGAGAGAGATAAATGATAGATATATTTATAGTAGATAAATGAGAGAGGAGATAGAGTAGAGGAAGAGAGGAGAGATGAGAGTGAGAAGAGAGATGAGAGAGAGAGAGAAGGAGAGATGAGAGAGAGTAGAAGAGAGAACTCCAGAGGAAGTGTTCCACTATAAATTGGTCACAAAGCAGGAAGCATCAATGTACCTAAATCCCTGATGATTTCCCAACATGCACCTCAGCACCGGCACCGCCTCCTACCACTTTCACCCCATCTGTGACTCTAGGGCGCAATTTAGAATGGAGGCCTCTGGGAGATTTCAGAGTGGAATATTGTAGGAAGGAAGAGAGATTCTGGAAGTGCCTGGCTGGTCCACTATTCATCCACTCCTCAGAGCATCTAACAGGTTGGCTGCTTCCTGATTCAAAACATGTCTGAGATGAGAAGAGTAAGAGAGAGATGGGGAGAGAGGGAGAGAGGGAGAGAGATTCTGGAAGTGCCAAGCTGGTCCACTATTCATCCACTCCTCAGAGCATCTAACAAGTTGGCTGCTTCCTGATTCAAAACATGTCTGAGATGAGAAGAGTAAGAGAGAGATGGGGAGAGAGAGGGAGATGGGGAGAGAGGGAAAAGAAAAGATAAAAGGCAAGAAGAAAATCGTCGAAAAGAAAAAATCGTCGGAAATCGGAAAAAAATCGGAAATCGGAAAAAGAAAGGATCGGAAGGAAAAAATCGAAGGAAGGAAAAAATAAAAGAAAAAAGGAAATCGGAAAAAAAAGAGGAGAATCGGGGAAAGGGATGGAAGAGGAAATCATGGGGAAAAGGAGAAGGATCGAAGAAGGGATCGGAAAAAAAAGGATCGAAGTCGAAAGGGATCAAAAGGATCGGAAAAAAAAAAGAAAATCGAGAAAAAAAGAAGAAAAGGGGAATCAGGAAAATCGAAAAGATCGGGAAGGGAAAAAAAAGATCGGGAAAAAAGGATCGAGGAAAAAAGGATCGAAGAAGGATCGGGAAAAAAAGAAAAAAGGAAGGATCGAGGATCAGGAGGAGAAGGATCAAAGGATCGGGGAAAAAAGGATCGGAAGGGATCGAGGAGAAGAGGATGAGGATCGAGGATCGAGGAGGAGAAAAAGGGAAGGAAGGATCGAGGAGAAGGAGGATCTGGAAGGATCGGGATCGGGAGGAGAGGATGGAGAGGATCGGGATCGGAGGATCGTCAGAAGGATCGGGGATCGGGATCGAGGAGAAGGATCGGATCGGGATCGAGGATAAAGGATCGAAGATCGGGATCGAGATAAAAGAAAGGATCCGGGATAGAGGATCGAGGGATCGAGAGGAAGAAGAATCGAGGATCGAGAGATCGGGATCAGGATCGGATCGAGATCGAATCGAGGGATCGAAGAGATCGGGATCGGAGGAAGGATGGAGGATCCGGGATCGGAGAGAAAGATCGGATCGGAAAGGATCGGGATCGAGGAAGGAAGATCGGATCGGAAGGAAGAAGGGATCGAAAGATCGGAAGGATCGGAAGGGATAAGGAAAGGATGGGGGAGGGATGGAAGGAAGGGATCGAGGGAAGAAGGGATGGAAAGAAGGGATCGAGGATAGGATCGAAGGATCGAAAATCGAGATAAAAAAGATCGAAGGATCCGAGGATCGAAAAGGATCCGGATCGGGATCGAAAATCAAGGATCGGGGATCGAGGGATCGAAAAGAAGAAAGATCGAGATCGGATCAAAAAGGATCGAAAAATCGAAAAGATCGAGGATCGAAAAAAAATCGGAAGATCGAAAAATCGGATCGAAAATCGAGGATCGAAGAGATCGAAAAGGATCGAAAAATCGGGGAAAGGAAGATCGAAAATCGAGGATCGGGATCGAAATCGAAGAAAAATCGAGGATCTCGAGGATAAATCGAGATCGAAAATCGAAGATCGAAGATCGAAGAAGATCGGGATCGAAAATCGAAGAATCGGGAGGATCGGAGAAAGAAAGGATCGGAGAAGGAAGAAGATCGGAGAGGAAGGAAAGATCGGGATCGAGAAGAGAAGAAGGATCGACGGGAAGAAGAAGGAAAATCATCGAAGAAGTCGAAGATCGAAAAGAAAGAATCGAAGATCGAAAGAAGATCGAAGGAAAGAAAGATCGAAAGAAAGAAGAAGAAAGAAGATCGAGAAGAAAGGAAAGATCGAAAGAAAGAAAGGAGATCGAGAAGATCGAAGAAGAAAGAAGAAAGAATCGAAGAATCGAAAAAGAATCGAAAAATCGAAAGTCGAAGAATCCAAAAGATCCGAAGAAAATCGAAAGAAAAGAAAAGAGATCGAAGAAGTCGAAGAAAGAGATCGAAGAAAGAAAAAAAGTCGAAAGAAGAGATCGAAGAAGATCGAAGATCGAAGAAGAAGATCGAAAGAATCGAAGAGAATCGAAAAATCGAAGAAAGTCGAAGAGAGATCGAAAGAGAGAAGATCGAGGGAATCGAGAAGAAAATCGAAGAGAAGTCGAAGTCGAAAATCGAAAGATCGAAGATCGAAAAGAATCGTCGAAGAGAATCGAAGAGAATCGAAAGAAAGAAAAGAAAGGATCGTCAGAAGAAATCGGAAAAAAAGAAGAGTCGAAAAGAAATCGAAGAAGAAATCGAAAGTCGAAGAAAGAGATCGAAAATATCAGAAGAAAAGAAGAAATCGTCGAGAAGAAAGATCGAGGAAAAGAAATCGATCGAAGAAAAAAGGAAAGAAATCGAAAATAAGGAAGAAAGGATCGAAAAAATAATCGAGGAAAGGGGAAGAAAATCGAGAGAAAGAAAGAAGGAAGAAATCGTCGAGGAAGAAGAAATCGAAAGAAAGTCATGAAAAAGTCGAAGGATCGAAGGAAAATCGAGAAGGATGGAAAGGAAGAAATCGAGGAAAAAGAAGAAATCGAGGAAGAAAAAGAAGAAATCGAAGGATCGAGGAATCAGAAAGTCGAGAAGATCGAAAATCATCGAAAAGAGAATCGAGAAAGGATCGAAAAAGAGGAGAGGAAATCGAAGAAGAAATCGAGGGGAAGGATCGGAAGAAGGGATCGAGGAGATCGAAAATCGAAAGAAGAGGAAAATCGTCGATCAGAAAAAAATCGAGATCAGAAAAAAAAAAAAAAAATCGATCGAAAAAAAAAATCCGAGAAAAAAAAATCCGAGGAAAAAAAAACATGGATCGTCGGAAAAAAGAAAAAAAAGAATCGTCGATCGAAAAAAAAAAAATCGAAAAAAAAAAAAAAAATGATCGAAAAAAAAGTTGTTGTTTTCGTTCGATCAGGCAAAAATCGAAGTGAAAAAAAAAATCGTCGATCGATCAGAAAGTCAAAAAATCATTTAGGATCAAGATCGGAAAATTGTCTCCATCATTAGCTGTTAAAAGATAGAAATCGTCGGAAAAATGATCGATTAAGAAGGCTATCGATCGTCAGCAGAAGCAAAATGATCGAAGATAAAGAAAGCGATGCCAAAAAAAACCGGAAGGAAAAAAACCAATCGGAAAAAAAAAATCGACAAAAGAAAAGATCGTCAGAAGGAAGAAAAAAACAACTCGGAAAAAAAAAAAAAAAGAAAGAAAAAAAATGGGATCGATCGAAAAGAAGAAGAAAAAATCGATAAAGAAAAAATCGTCGATCGAAAAATCGGAAAATCGAAGATCGGGATCGAAAATGAAAAAAAGATCATCGAAAAGAAAAATCGATCGAAAAAAAAAGGATCGAAAAATCGATCGATCAGGGATCGAAGAAAATCGATCGAAAATCGGATCGATCGATGAAAAAGTCAAAGATCGATCGAAAAGGATCGAGAAAGAAAAAAGTCGATCAGAAATGAAAGGATCGGAGTCGAAAAAGAAATCGTTAAGAAGTCGATCGAAAAAAAGGATCGAAAAGGAAAATCGATCGAAGAAAAGAAAGAAAATCGACAGATCGATCGAAAAAAACTGATCGAATGAAAGAAGAAAAAAAGCGATCGAAAAAAGAAATCGAGGATCGAAATGAAAAAATCGAAAAAAGAAAAAAAGATCGAAGGAAAAATCGAAAGAAAAAGAGGATCGAAAGAAAATCGATCGAAAAAAGGATCGAAGAAAAAAGAAGGAAAGAAAAAGAAGAAATCGGGGATCGAGGAGAAAATCGAAATCGGAAAAGGAGAAGAGGATAGAAAGAAGGAAGAAGATCGAGGGGATCAAAAGAAAGGAAGAAAAATCGAAGAAAAAAGAGGAAAATCGATCGAAATCGAGGAAAAAAAAATCGAAAAAGAAAAAAATCGAAAATCGAGGAAAAAAATCGAAAGAGATCGAAAAAAATCGGTCGAAAAGGATCGAAAGGATCGAAAAAAGAAAATCGAAATAAAGGATCGAAGAAAAAGAAATAGATCGAAAAAGAAATAGATCGAAGAAAAATCGAAAAAGAAAGAAAGAAAAAAATCGAAAGGAAGAAAATCGAAAGATCGAAAAGAAAAGAAAATCGAAGAAAAAAAAGATCGAAAAAAAAGATCAATCCGAAAAAAAAGAAAAAGATCGAAGATCGAGGATCGAAGATCGAAGATCGAGAAATCGAAGAAATCGAAGAAGATCGAAAGAAAAAACGAAAGATCAGAAAATCGAAGATCGAAAATCAAGAAAAAAAAATCGAAAAGGTCGAAAGAAGGAGAAAAAAGATCGAAAAAAAGGGATCGAAAAAAAAATCGAATCGAAAAGAAAGATCGAAAATCGAAGGAAGGATCGAAAATCGAATCGAAAAAATCGAAGGAAGAAAAAAATCGAAAAAATCGAAGAAGAAAATCGAAGGAAGGATCGAAAAAAAATCGAAAAAAAAAAAAATCGAAAAAAAAAAAAATCAAAAAAAAAATCGAAAATCGAGATCGAAAAAAAAAATCGAAAAATCAAAATCAAAAAAAAAAAAAAACCGGATCGAAAAGAAAAAAAAAAAAATCGAAAAAAATCGAAAAAAAAAGGATCAAAAAAAAAAAAAATCGAAAAAAAAGGAAAAAATCGAAAATCAAAAAAAAAAAAGGATCAAATCGAAAAAAAAAGATCGGAAAAAATCGAAGTCATCGAGAAGATCGGAAAATCGAGAAGATCGAAGGATCGAAGATCGAAAAATCGAAAAAGATCGAAAAAAATCGAAAAATCGGAAAAAAAAGGGTGAATCGAAAAGGATCGGAAAATCGAATCGAAAAATGTCGAGGATAAAGGAAAGAGAGAAAAATCGAGGTCGAGAAGAAATCGAAAAAATCGAAAAAGGAAAATCGAAATGAAAGAAAAATCGAAGAAAAAAGAAAGAAAAAGAAAATCGAAAAAAATCGAGAATCAAAAAAAATCGGAAAATCAAAAGAAAATCGAGGAAAGAAAAGAAAATCGAAAATCGAAAAAAGGAAAAATCGATCATCGGAAAAATCGAAGTCGAAGAAAATCGGAAGAAATCGAAAAAAGAAAGAAAGATCGGGAAAAGAAATCGGGGATCGGAAAAAAAATCGAGAAAATCGGAAAATCGAAAAATCGATCGAAGAAAAATCGAAAAAATCGAAAGGAAAAATCGAGATCGTCGGGGAAAAGATCATCAGAGAAAAAAAATCGGAAAAATCGATCGAAAAAAAGGAAAAAAAATCGGGATCGAAAAGAGAAATCGCTGCCGGGAAAAAAAAAAAATCGAAAAAGGAAATCGTCGAAGAAAGAAATCGTCGAAAAAAGAAACAGATTAAGCACCGTCGAATAAAGAAATAAACGAAAAAAATCGTCGAAAAAAAAAAACGATCGAAAAAGAAAATCGTCGAAGAAAGGAATCGAAAAGAAAAGAAGAAATCGTCGAAGAAAAAGAAATCGAAAAAGAGAAAGGAAAAATGTAAAAGAAAAAAAAATCGAACAAAAAAAAATCATCAGAAGAAAGAGATCGGAAATGAACAAATCGTCGAAAAAAATCAAAAAAAAGAAAAATCGAGAAAAAAAAACAAATCAAAAAAAAGAAAAAAAGATCATCGAAAAATCGTAAATCGAAAATCGTCGAGGCCAAGAAGTAAATCGAGGATCGAGGAAAGGAAAGAAATCCGGAATCGAAATCGAAAGAAGATCGAAATCGTCGAGGAAATAAAGAGTCATCGTCAAAAAAGAAGAAATCGGAAATAAAAGAAGAAATCAAAAAGAAAATCGAAGAGAGAAACAGAAGCAGATCAAAAATCGAAAAATCAAAAGAAAATCAGAAAATCGAAAATCAAAAGAGATCGAAAAATCAAAAGAAAATCGAAAAGAAAAAAATCGAAAGAAAATCGAAAAATCGAAAGAAAAGAAACGAAATCAAAAAGAAAAAGAAGAAATCGAAAGAAATCGAAATCGAAAAAAATCGAAATCGAAAACAAAAAATCGAAAAAGAAATGGAAAGAAAAAGAAAGAAGAAGGAAAAAAATCGAAAAAAAAAAAAAAAAAAAATCGAAAAAGGAAAAAAAATCGAAAAAGAAAAGAAATCGAAAAGAAAAGAGGAAAGAAAATCGAAAAGAAAATCAAAGATCGAGAAAGAAAAATCGAGATAAAGAAAAGATCGAAGGAGAAAGAAAAAAAAAAAAATCGAAAAAAGAAAAAATCGAAAAGAATGAATCGAGAAAAAAGGAAAAAAGATCGAGAAAAAAAAAGATCGAAATCGTCGAAAAAGGAAAAATCGAAAGAAAAAGAAATCGAAAAGGAAAATCGAAATCGAAAAAAAAAATCGAAAAAAAAGAAAAAAAAATCGAAAAAAAAAGTCGAAAAAGAAAAAAAAGAAATCGAAGAAGAAAAAAAATCATCGAAAGGAAGAAAAAAAGGAAAGAAAATCGAAGAAAGGAAAATCGGAAAAAATCGAGAAGGAGATCGAAGATCGAAGAAAATCGAAATCGATCGAAAAAAAGAAAGAAATCGAAGAAATCAGAAGGAAGAAAAGATCGAAAGGAAAGATCGATCGAAGAAAAAAAAGAAAAAAAAAATCGAAAAGATCGAAGAAAAAAAAATCGAAGAAAAGAAGATCGAAAATCGAAAAGGACGAAAAATCGAAAGGGGAAATCGAAAATCGAAAAATAAAAAAATCGAAAAGAAATCGAAGAAAAAAAGAAAAAAGAAATCGGAAAAAAAAAGTCGAGAAGAAAAATCGAAATCGGAAGAAAAAAGAAAAAATCGAGAACAAAAAAGATCGAAAAATCGAAAAAAGAAAAAATCGAAAAAGAAAAAAAAAAAAAAAATCA
Source organism: Oncorhynchus tshawytscha (assembly GCF_018296145.1). Lineage (NCBI taxonomy): Eukaryota > Metazoa > Chordata > Actinopteri > Salmoniformes > Salmonidae > Oncorhynchus > Oncorhynchus tshawytscha. The sequence goes on along the minus strand of NW_024608701.1, from coordinate 30,604 downwards.
AAATCGAAAAGAAAAAAAAATCGAAAAAAGAAAAGAAATCGAAAAGAAAAAGAAATCCCGAAGAAAAGAAGATCGATCGAGAAGAAGAAAGAAAATCGAGGTCTCGAAAGAAAAAAGAAAATCGAAATCAGAAGAAAAAGAAAATCGAAAAAAAAAGAAAAATCGAGATCGAAAAGAAAATCGAAAAAAAAAAAATCGAAAAAGAAAAAATCCCGAAAATCGGGATCGAAAATCGAAAATCGAAAATCGAAAATCGAAAAAATCGAAAAAAAAATCGAAAAAAAATCGAAAAGATCGAGGAGGAAAAAGAAAGTCGAGAATCGGGAATCGAGAAGAAAGAAATCGGGGAAAAGAGAAGGAAAAGGAAATCGGAAGAAGAAACAATCGAAAAGGGAAGGAAGAAAGGAAAAGAAAGGAAGGATCGGAAAAAAAAGAAATCGAGGAAGAAAAGAAAATCGAAGAAATCGAGAAGAAGAAAGAAAATCGAGAGAAATCGAAAAAGAAAATCAAAAGGAAAAGGAAAAAATCGAAGGGATCGAAAGGAAAAATCGAAGGAAAATCGAAAAAGAAAATCGAAAAAAATCGAAAAGAAGGAGGAAATCGAAGAAAAAATCGAAAAATCAGGGAAGAAAATCGGAAAGATCGGAAAAAAAATCGGAAGAGGATCGAAAAAAAAATCGAAAAGAAAAGAATCGAAGAAAAAAGAAGAAAGATCGGAGAGGAAAAAATCGAGGAAAGAAAAAGAAAAAGATCGAAAATCGAAAAAGAAAATCGGAAGAAAAGAAAAAAGAATCGAAAGAAAAGAATCGAAAAAAATCGGAGAAAAATCGAAAAATCGAAAGAAAATCGGAAAAAAATCGAAATCAGGAAGAAATCCGAAAGAAAATCGAAAAATCGGAATCGAAAAAAAGGAAGAATCGAAAAAATCGTCGAAAAAAAATCGTCGAAAATCGAAAAAAAAAAGGAAAAGAAAATCAGGAAAAAAAATCGTCGAAAAAAAAAGGAAGAAATCGTCGAAAAATCGTCGAAGAAAAGAAAAAAAAATCGGAAAAAAAAATCGTCGAAAAAAAATCGGAAAAAATCGGAAAAAAAAAAAAAGAAAAAAAACAGGAAGAAGAAAATCGAAAAAGAAAATCGAAGGAAATCAGGAAAAATCCGAAAAAAAAAAAAAAAATCGGGGAGGGATCGAAGAAAAGAAGAAAATCGAAATCGGAAAAGAAAATCGAATCAAAAATAAAAATCGAGGAAAAAAAAAAAAATCGAAAAAAATCGAAAGAAAAAAAAAGAAAAATCGAAAAATCGAAAAAAAAAATCGAAAAGAAAATCGAAAAAGAAAAGAAAAAAAAAAATCGGAAAAGAAAAAATCGAATCGAAAAATCGAAAAAAATCGAAAATCGAAAAAAAGAAAAATCGAGAAAAGAAAATCGGGATCGAAAAAAATCGAAAAGAAATCGGAAAAAATCGAAAAAAAATCGAAGAAGAAAAAAAGAAAAAGAAAATCGAAAAGAAAAAAAATCGAAAAAAAAAAATCGAAGAAAATCGAAAATCGAAGAAAAAATCAAAAAAAGAAAAAAAAGAAATCTCGAAGAAGAAAAATCGAAATCGGAGAATCGAAGAAAAAAATCGGAGAAAAAAATCGAAAAATCGGGGAGGGAAAGAAAATCGAAAAAAAAAAAAAATCGAAAAAGAAAATCGAAATCGAGCGAAAAAAAAATCGGAAAAATCGAAGAAATCGAAAAAAAAATCGGAGAAAAAAAATCGAAGAAAATCGAAAATCGAAAAAATCGGAAAGAGAAAAATCGAAAGGAAAGAAGAAAGAAAAATCGAAAAAAAAATCGAAAAAAGAAAATCGAAAAAAAGAAAAAATCGAAAAAAATCGAAAAAAAATCGAGGAAAATCGGAAAAGAAAAATCGGAAAAAAAGAAAAAAAATCGGAAGAAAATCAAAAGAAAAAAAAAGAAAAAAATCAGGAAGAAAAAATCGAGATCAAAAAGAAAATCGAAAGAAAATCGAAAAAGGATCGGAAAAGAAAAATCGAGAAAGGAAAAGAAAAATCGAAAAAAAAATCGAAAAAAATCAGGAAAATCGAAAAAAAAAAAATCGAAAAGAAAGAAAATCGAAGGAAGAAATCGGAAGAAAATCGAAAAAGGAAAAAATCGAAAAAAAAATCGAGGAAAAAATCGGAAGAAAATCGAAAAGGAAGAAAAGAAAATCGAGGAAAAAAAGAAAATCGGAAAAAATCAAAATCGAAAATCGAAAAAAAAAAGAAAGAAAATCGAAGAAAAAAATCGGAAGAAAAGGATCGAAGGAAGAAATCGAAGAAAAAAGGAAAAATCGGAAATCGAAAGGATCGAAAAAATCGAGAAAAAGAAGAAATCGAAAAAAAATCGAAATCGAAAAAAAATCGAAAGAAAATCGAAAATCTCGAATCGGAAGGAAAAAGATCGGGGAAAAAAGGATCGATCGAAAGAAAAATCGATCGAAGAAAAAATCGAAAGAAAATCGAAAAATCGGAAAAATCGGAAAGATCGGAAGAAATAAGAAAAAAGAAAAAAGAAAAATCGAAGAAAAAATCGAAAAAATCTCGGAAAGAAAAAAATCAAGGAGAAAATCGGAAAGGAAGAAAAGATCGAAAGAAAAAGAAAATCGAAAAATCGAAAATCGAAAGAAGTCGAAGAAAAAAATCGAAGAAAAGAAAGAATCCCGAAAAAGAAAAAAAGATCGGAAAAGAAGAAAAAGATCAGGAAATAAAAAAGAAAGAATCGAAAAGAAAATCGGAAATCGGGAAAAATCAAAAAAGAAGAAATCGATCAGAAAAAAGAATCGAAATCGAAAGAAATCGAGAAAAAAAAAGGATCGAAAATCGAAGAAAAATCGAGATCGAAAGAAGATCGAAGGAGAAAATCAAAAATCAGAAGATCGAATCGATCGAAAAGAGAAATCGAAGAGGAAAATCGAGAAGAAAAGAAAGAAATCGAAAAGAATCGAAATCGAAAATCGAAGAAAAAAAAAAAAGAAAAAATCGATCGGAAAATCAGAAGAAAATCGAGGAAAGAAAAATCGTTTCATCAGAAAATCAGAAAATAAATCAGAAAATCGTCGATCGAAAAAAAAGTAATCGAAAATAAAAGAAAAAGAATCAGAAAATCGAAGAAAAAAAAAGAAATCGAAAATCAGAAAAAATCAATAGAAAATCGAGGAAAAAAAATCGGAAATCGAAAATCATCAAAAAAATCGTCGAAAAATCGTCATCAGAAAAAAAGCAAAAATCGAAAGATCGAAAGAAAAATCGAAGAAAAAATCGAAGAAAATCAAAAAATCGGAAAGAAAATCGGAAAAAGAAAAAATCGGAAAAAAAAAGAATCGGAAAAAAAATCGGAAAAATCGAAAAAAAAAATCGAAAGAAAAAATCGGAAAAGAAAATCGAAAAAAAAAATCGAAGAAAATCGGAAAAAAAATCGAAAAATCGAAGAAAGAAGAAAAAAATCAGAAAAAAAAAAATCGAAGGAAAGAAAAATCGAAGAAAAAGGGATAAAAAATCGAAGAATCGAAAAAAGAAAATCGAAAAATCAGGAAGAAAAAAAATCGGAAAAAAATCGAAAATCGGAAAAATCAAATCGAAAAAAAAAGGAAAATCGGAAGAAAAAAAAATCGGAAAAGAAAAAGAAAATCGGAGAAGAATCGAAGAAAAAATCGGAAAAAATCGGAAGAAAAATCGAAAAAATCGAATAAAATCAGAAAAAGATCAAATCGAAAAGAATCGAAAGAAGAAGAAAATCGGAAGAAAAAGAAATCGAAAAAAAATCGAAAGAAAAAAAGAAAAAGAAAAAAAGAAGGAAAGAAAAAAAGAAGAAAATCGAAGATCGAAAATCGAAAATCGAAAAAAATCGAAAAAATCGAAAAAATCGAAAATCAGAAAAATCGAAAATGAAATCGGAAAAAAGAAATCGAAAAAGTCATCAAGAAAATCGGATCGAATCGGAAAAAATCGGAAAAAATCGAAAAAAAAATCGAAAAAATCGAAAAAAATCGAAAATCAAGGAAAATCGGAAAAAAATCGAAAAAAAGATCGAAGAAGAAATCGAGAAGAAAGAAAAGAAAAAAATCAAGGAAAAAGAAAAAAAGTCTCGAAAAATCAAAAAAATCGAAGAAAAAAGAAAAAAGAAAAAAAAAGATCGAAAAAAAAAATCGAAGAAGAAAAAAAAAAATCAGAAAAAAGAAAAATCGAAAAAGAAAGAAAAAAAAGAAATCGGAAAAAGAAAAAAGAAATCGAAAAAAATCGAAGAAGAAATCGGAAAAAAAGGAAAAAAAAGAAGAAAATCGAAAGAAGAAAATCGAGGAAAGAAAATCGAGGAAAAAGGAAATCGAAAATCAAGGAAGAAATCGAAGAAAAATCAGAAGGAAATCGGAAAAAAAAGGAAAAATCGAAAATCGGAAAAGAAAATCGGAAAGAAAATCAGGAAAATCAGGAAATCGAGAAAGAAAAAATCGAAAAATCAGGAAAAAAAATCGAAAATCGAGGAAAAAAGGAAAAATCGGAGAAGAAAATCCAGGAAAAAATCGAGGAAAATCGGAAAAGAATCGGAAAAAAAAAGAAAATCGGAAGAAAGGAAAATCGAAAGAAATCGGAAAAGAAAATCGGAAAAAAATCCCAGGAAAAAATCAGGAAATCGGAAAAAAATCGAAAAAAAATCGAAAAAAAAGGAAATCGGAAAGAAAAGAAGATCGAAAAATCGAAAAAATCGAAGAAGAAAAAATCGAAAGAAATCGAAAAAAAATCGAAGAAAAAATCGAAAAGAAAAAAAAAGTCGAAAAAAATCGGAAAAATCGAAAAAAAATCGGGAAAAAAAAAAGAAAAATCGAAGAAAGTCGAAGAATCCGAAATCGAAAGAAAAAAAAGAAAAAAGAAAAGAAAGAAGATCGAAAAGAAAGAGATCGAAGAAGAGAAGAAAGATCGAGAAAGATCGAAAGAAAGATCGAAAGAAGTCGGGAAAAAGAAAGAGAATCGAAGAAGAAAGAGAAGATCGAAGAAGAGGAAGAATCCGGGAAGAAAGAAAGATCGAGAGAAAGAGGAGAAGATCGAGAAGAAAGAGAAAGAAGAAAAGGAAAAAGATGACAAAGGAAAGAGATGGATGTTTCCACTTTCAGACTTAACACCCTTCTGATTGTTGCTCTAATCTCATGGAGTGAAGAAGTGTGTGTGTGTGTGTGTGTCTGTGTGTGTGTGTGTGTGTGTGTATGTGCTTAGTATATGTGTGTGTGTATGTGTGTAGTATATCTGTGTGTGTGTGTGTGTGTGTGTATAGTATATGTCTGTGTGTGTGTGTTTTGTCGTATATGTCTGTGTGTGTGTGTGTGTGTGTGTGTGTGTGTATGTGTATATATATGTGTGTGTGTGTGTGTGTGTGTGTGTGTGTGTGTGTGTGTGTGTGTGTGTGTGTGTGTGTGTGTAAACATTTGGTTCATTCACCCATCTGGAGAGGAAAGGGACTTTAACAGGCGGAACCAATATCCTGCTGAAAGCTTCCCTGTTACTATCGATATTAACACATTGATTATGACTGATCGATTGGCTTTAAAGCACAGTGTAATGGAAGCACATCTGGATATGCATGACGGCCATTTTGCCAGATGGTTCTGTTCAGAGGAACAGGGTTCTGACTCATTATAGAAGCCCTCTGAGCCAGCAGAAGGCTTTGACAGCAGGCTGCAGGGGCTAAAAATGGATTTAACATTTAACATTTTTTTTATTTTGCAAAACAAATAACTATGTGGAGTATTGTGCCATATGTTTGGTTAGGTCCCAAATGTCACCCCAATTCCCTTCTTAATTGCACTACTTTTGACAAGGTCCTATGAAAAGTAGTGCACTGTAATAGGAGAATAGGAAGGAAGCCATTGGGACGATCTCCACTTCCTCTTAGAAATGGTAATGCAGACTCCAGCCATGGCTTTCATTTCATTAAACTGTCACACGTGTAACTGATATCACATGGTCAGACACACACACCCAACAGCCATCTATGCTGGGACACCGACTAGAGGACACACACATAACAGTCATCTATACTGGGACACCACGAATAGAGGACACACACATAACAGTCATCTATACTGGGACACCACTACTAGAGGACACACACATATCCAGTCATCTATACTGGGACACCACTACTAGAGGACACACACATAACAGTCTATGCTGGGACACCACTACTAGAGGGAGACACACATAACAGTCATCTATACTGGGACACCACTACTAGAGGACACACACATAACAGTCATCTATCTACTGGGACACCACTACTGAGGACACACACATAACAGTCATCTATACTGGGACACCACTACTAGAGGACACACACATAACAGTCATCTATACTGGGACACACACTACTAACAGTCTATACTGGGACACACTAGAGGACACACATAACAGTCATCTATGCTGGGACACCACTACTAGAGGACACACACACCAACAGTCATCTATAGGACACCCGACTAGAGGACACACACATAACAGTCATCTATACTGGGACACCACTACTAGAGGACACACACATAACAGTCTATACTGGGACACCACTACTAGAGGACACACACATAACAGTCATCTATACTGGGACACCACTACTAGAGGACACACACATAACAGTCATCTATACTGGGACACCACTACTAGAGGACACACACACCTCATCATACACACCACTGTCAGTCTATACTGGGACACCACTGCTAGAGGACACACACATAACAGTCATCTATACTGGGACACCCACTACTAGAGGACACACACATAACAGTCATCTATACTGGGACACCACTACTAGAGGACACACACATAACAGTCATCTATACTGGGACACCACGACTAGAGGACACACACATAACAGTCTATACTGGGACACCACGACTAGAGGACACAAACCCTGTGGCTCTATAGACACACACATAACAACCGTCTATACTGGGACATAGAGATGAGATAGAGAGAGGAGAGAGAGAGGAGAGATAGAGAGGAGAAGGGAGATGAGGACACACAGGAGAGGGAGATGAGAGATAGAGAGGACACACATAGGGGAGATGATAGAGAGAGGAGAGATAGAGAGTCATCTAGGGGACACCACTAGATAGGACACACACAGAGAGAGTCAGAGATAGAGAGGAGAGAGACAACACAGAACAGTATATACTGGGAGAGATAGAGAGGACACAGGGACAGGAGAGATCTAGGAGACCACTGCTAGAGGAGAGACATACCAGAGTCATGAGAGGGACACCATGAGAGGGGAGAGAGAGAGGAGAAGAGAGCCAGAGGTATAGAAAGGACAGACATGAGAGGGACACACCAGAGGAGAGGACACACACATAACCCAGAAGAGGAGAGACTAGAGAGGACAGACTAACAGTCATCTATGCTGGGACACCACTAAAGAGGAGAGATAGAGAGGAGAGATAAAGAGAGAGACATAGGTATAGAGAGAGGAGAGAGAGAGAGGAGAGAGAGGGAGAGATAGAGAGGAGATAGAGGAGAGAGAGACAGAGGGATAGAGAGAGAGAGAGAGAGAGAGAGATAGAGAGAGAGGGAGAGAGAGAGAGGAGAGAGAGGAGAGAGAGAGAGAGAGAGAGAACAGAGGCATAGAGAGAGAGAGAGAGAGAGGAGAGAGAGACAGGGTGTAGAGAGAGGAGAGAGAGAGAGAGAGAGAGAGAGAGAGAGAGAGAGAGAGACGAGATGGAGAGGAGAGAGAGAGAGAGAGAGAGAGAGATAGAGAGACATAGTATAGAGAGGAGAGAGAGAGAGAGAGAGACAGAGGTGCGGAGAGGAGAGAGAGATGAGAGAGAGAGAGAGAGAGAGTAGAGAGAGTGAGAGAGAGACAGAGTGTGAGAGGAGAGAGAGAGAGGAGAGAGAGAGAGAGGAGAGAGAGATGAGAAAAAGATAACTACTTAACACATTGGAAAGAATTAACAAAAAACAGAGCAAACTAGAATGCTATTTGGCCCTACACAGAGAGTACACAGCGGCAGAATACCTGACCACTGTGACTGACCCAAAATTAAGGAAAGCCTTGACTATGTACAGACTCAGTGAGCATAGCCTTGCTATTGAGAAAGGCCGCCGTGGGCAGACATGGCTCTCAAGAGAAGACAGGCTATGTGCTCACTGCCACACAAAATGAGGTGGAAACTGGCTGCACACCTAACCTCCTGCCCAATGTATGACCATATTAGAGAGACATATTTCCCTCAGATTACACAGATCCACAAAGAATTCGAAACAAGTCCAATTTTGAAAAACTCCCATATCTACTGGGTGAAATTCCACAGTGTGCCATCACAGCAGCAAGATTTGTGACCTGTTGCCACGAGAAAAGGGCAACCAGTGAAGAACAAACACCATTGTAAATACAACCCATATTTATGCTTATTTATTTTTATCTTGTGTCCTTTAGCCATTTGTACATTGTTAGAACACTGTATATATATATAATATGACATTTTGTAATGTCTTTACTGTTTTGAAACTTCTGTATGTGTAATGTTTACTGTTAATTATTGTTGTTTTTCACTTTATATATTCACTTTGTATGACTGTCACACACACTCACTTGCTTTGGACAATGTTAACACATGCTCTCCCATGCCAATAAAGCCGTCTATTAATTGAACTGGAATTGAATTGAGAGGAGAGAGAGAGGAGAGAGAGAGACAAGAGATAGAGAGAGAGACAGAGGTATAGAGAGGAGAGAGAGACAGAGGTATAGAGAGGAGAGAGAGACAGAGGTATAGAGAGGAGAGAGAGACAGAGGTATAGAGAGGAGAGACAGAGAGGTATAGAGAGGAGAGAGAGAGACAGAGGGTATAGAGAGGAGAGAGAGAGAGGAGAGAGAGACAGAGGTATAGAGAGGAGAGAGAGTGGTGTATTGGGACCCTGATGGTACAGTCATCCATAAAGAACACTTCTACTGAAGAGAAATGCAACATGTAATCAGTGTTTGCTGGTCAGAGTATTTTCTGAGTCCTCACCGTGTCGGACCAAGATGAACAGAATGAAAACACAGAGCAAGACGGAGAGAGAGAGAGCTGATGGAGACAGGAAGACACGGAGGTTGAGAGGATGACGCGTGTCGGTTCCATCCCATCACTCCTGCCTGTTGGTCGTGTCCAGACATAATTGAAACCCGATTGGTTCTCTCCTCTGGCCATCTTCTCATGTTTCGATTGGTCACAGGCAGCACTGGGTGGTGGTGGCAGGGGTTGGGGTCCGCTGCAGGTCCACAGATTAACATGGTTGGGTGATGAACAGAGGGTAGATGAGGGTGGAGGAACAGAGGAGGGTGGAGGCATAGAGGGTAGAGGAGGGTGGAGGAACAGAGGGTAGAGGAGGGGTGATGAACAGAGGGTAGAGGAGGCGGATGAACAGATGGCAGAGGATAAGATGAACAGGGTAGTGATGATAAGTGATGGTAAAGAGGCACAGATAAGTGATGAACAGATGGTGGAGGAGGGTGGATAACAGATAGAGGAGGGTGAGAAGAGAGGGCAGAGGAGGGTGATAACAGAAGAGAGGATGATGACGACGGGATGCACAGATAGGCAGAGGAGGGTGGAGGAACAGAGGAGGTGGATTTTCTGGAACAGAGGGACAGAGGAGGGTGGAGAAACAGAGGGACAGAGGAGGGTGGATGAATAGAGGAGGGTGAGAGGAACAGAGGGTGGAAGAGGGTGGAGGAACAGAGGAGGGTGGAGGAATCGAGGGCAGAGGAGGGTGGAGGAACTGAATGGGGAGGGAGGGTGGAGAAATAGGTGGTAGAGGAGGGTGGAGGAATGGGGGGCAGAGGAGGGTGGAGGAACAGGGGCAGAGGAGGGCAGAGAGGAGGGTGGAGAACAGAGGGTAGAAGAGGGTGGAGGAATAGAGGAGGATGAGAACAGAGGGTGGGAGGGTGGAGGAATGGGGGGCAGAGGAGGGTGGAGGTGGAGGGTGGATCAATAGAGGGAGGAGGGTGGAGGAACAGAGGGTGGGAGGGTGGAGGAATAGAGGATAGGATGAGGGTGGAGAAATAGAGGGTAGAGGAGGGTGGATGAATAGAGGGTAGAGGAGGGTGGAGGCATAGGGGTAGAGGAGGGTGGAGGAGGGGCAGGGTGGAGGAATAGAGGGTAGAGGAGGGTGGAGGAATAGAGGGTAGAGGAGGGTGGATGAACAGAGGGTAGAGGAGGGTGGAGGAATAGGGGGTAGAGGAGGGTGGAGGAATAGGGGCAGAGGAGGGTGGAGGAATAGAGGGTAGAGGAGGGTGGAGGAACAGAGGGTAGAGGAGGGTGGAGGAATAGAGGGTAGAGGAGGGTGGAGGAATAGAGGGTATAGGAGGGTGGAGGAATAGAGGGTAGAGTATGGTGGAGGAATAGAGGGTAGAAGAGGGTGGAGGAATAGAGGGCAGAGGATGGTGGAGGAATAGAGGGCAGAGGAGGGTGGAGGAACAGAGGATAGATGAGGGTAGAGATAGAGGGTAGAGGAGGGTGGAGGAGGAGGGTAGAGGAGGGTGGTACTACTACCTACAGTAGCTCTGCAGCAGACACTGATTAAGATGGAGGGGTTGGGGTGGAGGCCAACACACCCTGCCCAGATGGTGCAGATGGCCCAGGGACCCATGTTGCTGTATAGCTGGAGCAGAGAGGTAGAGGACAGTGGAGTGAGGGGGAGAACACGAACCAGAGAACCAAGGTTAGGGTTAGACCAACACCTGGCTACTCCGCAGGGAGGAAGAAGAGGACGAAGCTCGCCCAGCCTCTCCCCTTGACAAACAGCAGCAGCTCTGACAGACGGAACGCTGTGCATTCAGTGGTTCAGGGACCTTGTGCATTTAGAGGAAGTCAAAGTGGGGCGCGGTGGTAATACATGGGACAGGGCCCAACATTTAGAGGGAAGTCAAAGTGGGGCGCGGTGGTAATACATGGGGACAGAGCCAATATTTAGAGGGAAGTCAAAGTGGGCGCGGTGGTACACATGGGGACAGGGCCCAACATTTAGAGGGGTGAGGTGGTAATACATGGGGACAGAGCCCAATATTTAGAGGGGTGAGGTGGTAAACCATGGGGACAGAGCCCAACATTTAGAGGGGTGCGGTGGTAAACATGGGGACAGGGCCAACATTTAGAGGGAAATCAAAGAGGTGAGGTGGTAGTACATGGGGACAGAGCCCAACATTTAGAGGAAGTCAAAGAGGGGTGAGGTGACAGTAAACCATGGGTGGTACAGGGGACAGAGCCCAACATTTAGAGGGTGAGGTGGTAAACATGGGGACAGAGCCCAACATTTAGAGGGAAGTGAGGTGGTGGTAAACATGGGGACAGAGCCCAACATTTAGAGGGGTGAGGTGGTAAACCATACATGGGGGTGAGGTGGTAAACATGGGGACAGGGCCCAACATTTAGAGGGAAAACCATCAAAGAGGGGTGAGGTGGTAGCACATGGGGACAGAGCCCAACATTTAGAGGGAAGTCAAAGAGGGGTGAGGTGGTAAACCATGGGGACAGAGCCCAACATTTAGAGGGGTGAGGTGGTAAACCATGGGGACAGGGCCCAACATTTAGAGGGGTGAGGGAAAACATGGGGACAGGGCCCAGAGGGGGAAATCAAAGAGGGGTGGTAAACCATGGGGACAGAGCCCAACATTTAGAGGGGGCGCGGTGGTAATAGATGGGGACAGGGTCCAACATTTAGAGGAAATCAAAGAGGGGCGCGGTGGTAAAACCATGGGGACAGAGCCCAACCTGTCCCACGCCTCCCTCTAACGACCGCTAGATGTGTGTGGTTCTAATCGCATTTCATTAGTGAAATGCTTCGTAAACAGCCGACGTGGACTAGGTACTGGTACCCCCTGTATAGAGCCGACGTGGACTAGGTACTGGTACCCCCTGTATAGAGCCGACGTGGACTAGGTACTGGTACCCCCTGTATAGAGCCGACGTGGACTAGGTACTGGTACCCCTGTATAGAGCCGACGTGGACTAGGTACTGGTACCCCTGTATAGAGCCGACGTGGACTAGGTACTGGTACCCCCTGTATAGAGCCGACGTAGACTAGGTACTGGTACCCCCTGTATAGAGCCGACGTGAGACTAGGTACTGGTACTGGTACCCGACGTAGACTGGTACTGGTACCTGTATAGAGCCGACGTGACTAGGTACTGGTACCCCTGTATAGAGCCGACGTAGACTAGGTACAGGTACCCCCTGTAGAGTGACTAGGTACTGGTACCCCTGTATAGAGGTAGTGGTGTGTGTAGAGTGACGTAGACTGGTGGTACTGTGTGTGTGTGTGTGTGTGTGTGTGTGTGTGTGTGTGTAGTGTGTGTAGTGTGTGTGTGTGTGTAGTGTGTGTGTGTGTGTAGTGTGTGTGTGTAGACTGTTTCCCCCCCATAGACTGTTTCCCCCCATAGACTGTTTCCCCCATAGACTGTTTCCCCCATAGACTGTTTCCCCCATAGACTGTTTTCCCCCATAGACTGTTCCCCCATAGACTGTTTCCCCCATAGACTGTTTCCCCCCATAGACTGCCCCCCCCCATCCCCCCTACAGAAATGACACACTTCCTGCTTCTCAGAGTCATCAGACCATTGTTCTAGTGAAACCCTTCTGTCTATTAATAGATGGTGGCTGTATGTCTGCTGCTAACGGCGACTGTAACCAAGCTCTTATGAAACCATGACTACCCTCTCTGACCTGGCCCAGTGGAACCATGACTACCCTCTCTGACCTGGCCCATTGAAACCATGACTACCCTCTCTGAACTGGCCCAGTGGAACCATGACTACCCTCTCTGAACCTGGCCCAGTGGAACCATGACTACCCTCTCTGACCTGGCCCATTGGACTACCCTCTCTGACCTGGCCCAGTGGAACCATGACTACCCTCTCTGACCTGGCCCAGTGAAACCATGACTACCCTCTCTGACCTGGCCCAGTCTGGACCTGGCCTTATTGTTAAAGACAAACAAGTCAAGACCTGCCAATTAAATATTCAACATTGTATATATTTTTTTATTATTGTTATCCTTTTTCTAATCATTTCAAACTATTTAAATGTTTTATTATGGATCC
>NW_024608701.1:0-12500 GCF_018296145.1 Oncorhynchus tshawytscha | reverse complement strand
CACCCTCTGATTCCCCTCCCTGCTGCCCTGGCTAGAGTCCTCTGGGTACAGAAGGTCTGTCGTATGGAGTCACATGGTTTAGTGGGGAGGATGGATCCACCCTCTGATTCCCCCTCCCTGCTGCCTGGCTAGGAGTCCTCTGGGTACAGAAGGCCTGTCAGAGCTATAGAGTCCTCTGGGTACAGAAGGCCTGTCAGAGCTATAGAGTCCTCTGGGTACAGAAGGCCTGTCAGAGCTAGGGACATAGAGGACTCTGGGTAGAGAAGGCCTGTCAGAGCTAGGGACATAGAGGACTCTGGGTAGAGAAGGCCCGTCAGAGCTAGGGACATAGAGGTCTCTGGGTAGAGAAGGCCTGTCAGAGCTAGGGACATAGAGGACTCTGGGTAGAGAAGGCCCGTCAGAGCTAGGGACATAGAGGACTCTGGGTAGAGAAGGCCTGTCAGAGCTAGGGACATAGAGGACTCTGGGTACAGAAGGCCTGTCAGAGCTAGGGACATAGAGGACTCTGGGTAGAGAAGGCCCGTCAGAGCTAGGGACATAGAGGACTCTGGGACATAGAGAAGGCCCGTCAGAGCTAGGGACATAGAGGACTCTGGGTAGAGAAGGCCTGTCAGAGCTAGGGACATAGAGGACTCTGGGTAGAGAAGGCCTGTCAGAGCTATATCAACAGCACTGCTGAAGCTGCAACAGCAGCCTTGTCTGAACTAAAGCTTGTCTGTAATGGGTTTTTATTGATCAGTACGAGATGGTAGTGGACTGAACTCTGTGTGTGGGTCTGAACTCTGTGTGTGTGTGTGCGCGTGCGTGCGCGTGTGTGTGTGTGAGGTCTATTAAAACACTGATGTTGTTTTAAGGGTTCCATGCTGTAAAAATGAGCCCAATATCAGAGACAACAATCCAGTCAACAGACTTAGACTCAGCACATCTTAACCCAGGAGAATCATTCTACAGGACAGAGGAGAGAGACCGAACACATCTTAACCCAGGAGAATCATTATGCTCTTTGAGACGCTCACTGAGAGGCTGCTGTGCTGAGAAGGCACTAAACAGTTCCTCAGGCCAAGAGAGGGGGAGAGAGAGAGGGGAGAAGTGAGGGACAGAGAGAGAGGGGACAGAGAGAGAGGGACAGAGAGAGAGAGGGACAGAGAGAGAGAGGGACAGAGAGAGAGAGGGACAGAGAGAGAGAGGACAGAAAGAGAGGGACAGAGAGAGAGAGTGGGACAGAGGGGGAGAGAGAGAGAGGGAGAAGTAAGAGGGAGAGAGAGGAGAAGAGAGAAAGAGAGACAGAGGGGAGAGAGAGAGAGGGAGAAGTGAGGGTGAGAGAGAGAGAGGACAGAGAGAGAGAGACAGAGAGAGAGGGACAGAGAGAGAGAGGGACAGAGAGAGAGAGGGACAGAAAGAGAGGACAGAGAGAGAGAGTGGGACAGAGGGGGGATAGAGAGAGGGGAGAAGTAAGGAGGGAGAGAGAGGGAGAAGAGAGAAAGAGAGACAGAGGGGAGAGAGAGAGAGGGAGAAGTGAGGGTGAGAGATAGAGAGGACAGAGAGAGAGAGGGACAGAGAGAGAGAGGGACAGAGAGAGAGAGGGACAGAGAGAGAGGGACAGAGAGAGAGAGGGACAGAGAGAGAGGGACAGAGAGAGAGAGAGAGGGACAGAGAGAGAGAGAGAGGGACAGAGAGAGAGAGGGACAGAGAGAGAGAGAGAGGGACAGAGAGAGGGACAGAGAGAGGGACAGAGAGAGAGGGACAGAGAGAGAGAGACAGAGAGAGAGGGACAGAGAGAGAGACAGAGAGAGAGAGAGACAGAGAGAGAGGGACAGAGAGAGAGAGAGAGGGAGAGAGGGACAGAGAGAGAGGGACAGAGAGAGAGGGACAGAGAGAGAGGGACAGAGAGAGAGAGGGACAGAGAGAGAGGGACAGAGAGAGAGAGAGAGAGAGAGGGACAGAGAGAGAGAGGGACAGAGAGAGAGAGGGACAGAAAGAGAGGGACAGAGAGAGAGTGGGACAGAGGGGGAGAGAGAGAGAGGGAGAAGTAAGTGAGGGAGAGAGAGGAGAAGAGAGAAAGAGAGACAGAGGGGGAGAGAGAGAGAGGGAGAAGTGAGGGTGAGAGAGAGAGGGACAGAGAGAGGGACAGAGAGAGAGAGGGACAGAGAGAGAGAGGGACAGAGAGAGAGGGACAGAGAAAGAGAGGGACAGAGAAAGAGAGGGACAGAGAAAGAGAGGGACAGAGAGAGAGAGAGAGAGGGACAGAGAGAGGGACAGAGAGAGAGGGACAGAGAGAGAGAGGGACAGAGAGAGAGAGAGACAGAGAGAGAGGGACAGAGAGAGAGAGAGGGAGAGAGGGACAGAGAGAGGACAGAGAGAGAGGGACAGAGAGAGAGGGACAGAGAGGGACAGAGAGAGAGGACAGAGAGAGAGGGACAGAGAGAGAGAGAGAGGGACAGAGAGAGAGAGGACAGAGAGAGAGAGAGAGGGACAGAGAGAGAGGGACAGAGAGAGAGGGACAGAGAGAGAGGGACAGAGAGAGAGAGAGACAGAGAGGACAGAGAGAGAGAGAGACAGAGAGAGAGAGACAGAGAGAGAGGGACAGAGAGAGAGAGAGAGAGAGAGAGAGGGACAGAGAGAGAGGGACGAGAGAGAGAGGACAGAGAGAGAGGGACAGAGAGAGAGAGGGACAGAGAGAGAGGGACAGAGAGAGAGAGAGAGAGGGACGAGAGAGAGAGGGACAGAGAGAGAGAGGACAGAAAGAGAGGGACAGAGAGAGAGAGTGGGACAGAGGGGAGAGAGAGAGAGAGGGAGAAGTAAGTGAGAGAGAGAGAGGGAGAAGAGAGAAAGAGAGACAGAGGGGAGAGAGAGAGAGGGAGAAGTGAGGGTGAGAGAGAGAGAGGGACAGAGAGAGAGAGGGACAGAGAGAGAGAGGGACAGAGAGAGAGAGGGACAGAGAGAAGGGACAGAGAAAGAGAGGGACAGAGAAAGAGAGGGACAGAGAAAAGAGGGACAGAGAGAGAGGGACAGAGAGAGGACAGAGACAGAGAGAGAGAGAGAGAGAGACAGAGAGAGAGAGAGAGAGAGAGGGACAGAGAGAGAGGGACAGAGAGAGGACAAGAGAGGGACAGAGAGAGGACAGAGAGAGGACAGAGAAGAGGACAGAGAGGGGACAGAGGAGAGAGAGGACAGAGGAGAGAGGACAGAGAGAGAGGAGGACAAGAGAGGGACAGAGAGAGAGAGAGAGAGAGAGAGAGGACAGAGAGAGGGACAGAGAGAGGACAGAGAGAGAGAGGGACAGAGAGAGGGGGACAAGAGAGAGAGGGGACAAGAGAAAGGGGACAGAGATGGACAGAGAGGGGACAGAGAAGAGATGGACAGAGGAACAGAGAGAGGACAGAAGAAAGAGACAGAGAGGGACAGAGAGAGAGGACAGAGAGAGGGACAGAGAGAGGAGGGACAGAGAGGGACAGAGAGAGAGGGACAGAGAGAGGGACAGAGAGATGGACAGAGGGACAGAGAGAGAGAGGACAGACAGAGAGGACAGAGAGAGAGGGACAGAGAGAGAGGGACAGAGAGAGGGAAAACATAACATCCGGGCTGGAGGAGAGGAGGCCTCAGGTTGTAGACAGCGTTGGAGGAGAGGTTGACATCCTCTGCCAAGCTTCAAAGCTACGCATGGCGCTCTTTCACAACATGAGTGTGAAGGATGGCAGGAAGGAGGGCTCCTGTCCTTGTCAGGGGCCTCAGTCTCTCAGTCTAACCCCACCTCCTGTCTCACACACACCCACCCCGTTAGAGGAGTCAGTCAGAGTATTCTAGACAGCGACCTGTCTAAGGACTCTCTCTAACCAGGAAATGCATGTAAAAAAAGGCTTCTGATGTGAAATTATTCATCCAGTCATTTGAATAATTCAAATTACTTAAAAAGGACTCCATTTTGTTTTTTTTTGGCAGGCTTCAGTGCTATTTACCTCTAATCACATTTGAATAAATGCGTTATTACATTTTATTTTTTTATCCCAGATAAATGAATAAAACTGTCTGTTGGTGAACTGGGCCAATCATAATTAGTCTCTACTTCTTATGCGGGTTTGTTTAAACTCAAACCAAATAGCGAATCAAATTGAGGAGTGTATTTGTTTCATTTAGTGAGATAAGCAGAGACACAATCATTCTGATCACAGTTCATCAAATAAGGTTTTATTCATAATTTATTCATGGGGTGGCAGGGTAGCCTAGTGGTTAGAGTGGAGGGCGGCAGGTAGTCTAGTGGTTAGAGTGTAGGGACAGGCAGGTAGCCTAGTGGTTAGAGTGTAGGGACGGCAGGTAGCCTAGTGGTTAGAGTGGAGGGACAGGCAGGTAGCCTAATGGTTAGAGTGTAGGGCGGCAGGGTAGCCTAGTGGTTAGAGTGTAGGGACGGCAGGTAGCCTAGTGGTTAGAGTGTAGAGGCTGCAGGTAGCCTAGTGGTTAGAGTGTAGAGGCGGCAGGGTAGCCTAGTGGTTAGAGTGGAGGGACTGCAGGGTAGCCTAGTGGTTAGAGTGTAGGGCGGCAGGGTAGCCTAGTGGATAGAGTGGAGGGACTGCAGGTAGCCTAGTGGATAGAGTGGAGGGACTGCAGGTAGCCTAGTGGATAGAGTGGAGGGACTGCAGGTAGCCTAGTGGATAGAGTGGAGGGACGGCAGGTAGCCTAGTGGTTAGAGTGTAGGGACTGCAGGTAGCCTAGTGGATAGAGTGGAGGGACGGCAGGTAGCCTAGTGGTTAGAGTGGAGGCGGCAGGTAGCCTAGTGGTTAGAGTGGAGGGACGGCAGGTAGCCTAGTGGTTAGAGTGGAGGGACGGCAGGTAGCCTAGTGGTTAGAGTGGAGGGCGGCAGGTAGCCTAGTGGTTAGAGTGTAGGGACGGCAGGTAGCCTAGTGGTTAGAGTGGAGGGGCGGCAGGTAGCCTAATGGTTAGAGTGTAGGGACTGACAGGTAGCCTAGTGGTTAGAGTGTAGGGACGGCAGGTAGCCTAGTGGTTAGAGTGTAGGGACGGCAGGTAGCCTAGTGGTTAGAGTGGAGGGATGGCAGGTAGCCTAGTGGTTAGAGTGTAGGGACGGCAGGTAGCCTAGTGGTTAGAGTGGAGGGACGGCAGGTAGCCTAGTGGTTAGATGGAGGGACGGCAGGTAGCCTAGTGGTTAGAGTGTAGGGACGGCAGGTAGCCTAGTGGTTAGAGTGTAGGGACGGCAGGTAGCCTAGTGGTTAGAGTGTAGGGACTGCAGGTAGCCTAGTGGATAGAGTGGAGGGACGGCAGGTAGCCCTAGTGGTTAGAGTGGAGGGCGGCAGGTAGCCTAGTGGTTAGAGTGGAGGGACTGGCAGGTAGCCTAGTGGTTAGAGTGGAGGGACGGCAGGTAGCCTAGTGGTTAGAGTGGAGGGCGGCAGGTAGCCTGGTGGTTAGAGTGTAGGGACGGCAGGTAGCCTAGTGGTTAGAGTGGAGGGCGGCAGGTAGCCTAATGGTTAGAGTGTAGGGACGGCAGGTAGCCTAGTGGTTAGAGTGTAGGGACGGCAGGTAGCCTGGTGGTTAGAGTGTAGGGACGGCAGGTAGCCTAGTGGTTAGAGTGGAGGGACGGCAGGTAGCCTAGTGGTTAGAGTGTAGGGACGGCAGGTAGCCTAGTGGTTAGAGTGTAGACGGCAGGTAGCCTAGTGGTTAGAGTGGAGGGACGGCAGGTAGCCCAGTGGTTAGAGTGGAGGACGGCAGGTAGCCTAGTGGTTAGATTGGAGGGACGGCAGGTAGCCCTGTGGTTAGAGTGTAGGGACGGCAGGTAGCCTAGTGGTTAGAGTGTAGGGACGGCAGGTAGCCTAGTGGTTAGAGTGGAGGGACGGCAGGTAGCCTAGTGGTTAGAGTGGAGGGACTGACAGGTAGCCTAGTGGTTAGAGTGGAGGACTGCAGGTAGCCTAGTGGTTAGAGTGGAGGGACGGCAGGGTAGCCTAGTGGTTAGAGTGTAGGGACGGCAGGTAGCCTAGTGGTTAGAGTGGAGGGACGGCAGGGTAGCCTAGTGGTTAGAGTGGAGGGACGGCAGGTAGCCTAGTGGTTAGAGCGTTGGACTAGTAACCGGAAGGTTGCAAGTTCAAACCACAGAGCTGACAAGGTACAAATCTGTCGTTCTGCCCCTGAACAAGGCAGTTAACCCACTGTTCCTAGGCCGTCATTGAAAATAAGTATTTGTTCTTAACTGACTTGCCTAGTTAAATAAAGGTCAAATAAATACAAATGTATCATCTGGGATATTTTTGGGGGAGATTTCTGTAACTTATTCAAATGTATTTTGAGGTAAATAGCAGCACTGAAATCTGCCTAAAATATCATCTCCGGAAATCAATCAGAGGTGCATAAAAGACAGTAGAGGGACAACGTGGATGTCTTTCAACGACACTCACCGTGACCACAGACCTGACAGGGAAAGCATCTGTACGACGAGGTACCCCCCTTTCTCCCAGACTAGCTTCGAGGTACCCCCTTTCTCCCAGACCAGCTTTGAGGTAACCCCCTTTCTCCCAGACCAGCTTCGAGGTACCCCCCCTTTCTCCCAGACCAGCTTCGAGTACCCCCCTTTCTCCCAGACCAGCTTCAGAGGTACCCCCCTTTCTCCCAGACCAGCTTCGAGTACCCCCTTTCTCCCAGACCAGCCGGTACCCCCCTTTCTCCCAGACCAGCCTGGTACCCCCTTTCTCCCAGACCAGCTTCGAGGTACCCCCTTTCTCCCAGACCAGCCTCGAGGTGCACCCCCTTTCTCCCAGACCAGCCGAGTACCCCCTTTCTCCCAGACCAGCTTTGAGGTACCCCCCTTTCACCCAGACCAGCTTCGGGTAACCCCCTTCCTCCCAGACCAGCTTTGAGGTACCCCCCTTTCTCCCAGACCAGCTTCGAGGTACCCCCTTTCTCCCAGACCAGCTTGAGGTACCCCCTTTCTCCCAGACCAGCAGGGTACCCCCCTTTCTCCCAGACCAGCTTGAGTGCCCCCTTTCTCCCAGACCAGCTTCGAGTACCCCCTTTCTCCCAGACCAGCCTCGAGTACCCCCTTTCTCCCAGACCAGCCAGGTACCCCCCTTTCTCCAGACCAGCCTCGAGGTGCACCCCTTTCTCCCAGACCAGCTTGAGGTACCCCCCTTTCTCCCAGACCAGCTTCGGGGTAACCCCCTTTCTCCCAGACCAGCTTGAGGTACCCCCCTTTCTCCCAGACCAGCCTCGGTACCCCCCTTTCTCCCAGACCAGCTTCGAGTACCCCCCTTTCTCCCAGACCAGCCTCGAGTGCACCCCCTTTCTCCCAGACCAGCTTAGGGTACCCCCTTTCTCCCAGACCAGCCTCGAGGTACCCCCTTTCTCCCAGACCAGCAGGTACCCCCTTTCTCCCAGACCAGCTTTGAGGTATCCCCCTTTCTCCCAGACCAGCCGAGGTACCCCCTTTCTCTCAGACCAGCTTGAGGTACCCCCTTTCTCCCAGACCAGCCTCGAGGTACCCCCTTTCTCCCCAGACCAGCTTCGAGGTACCCCCCTTTCTCCCAGACCAGCCTCGAGGTGCACCCCCTTTCTCCCAGACCAGCTTCGAGGTACCCCCCTTTCTCCCAGACCAGCTTCGAGGTAACCCCCTTTCTCCCAGACCAGCCGGTACCCCCTTTCTCCCAGACCAGCTTCGAGTACCCCCTTTCTCCCAGACCAGCTTAGGTACCCCCTTTCTCCCAGACCAGCTTGAGGTACCCCCTTTCTCCCAGACCAGCTTCGAGTACCCCCTTTCTCCCAGACCAGCAGCCCCCTTTCTCCCAGACCAGCCTCGAGGTACCCCCCTTTCTCCCAGACCAGCTTCGAGGTACCCCCCTTTCTCCCCAGACCAGCCTCGAGGTACCCCCCTTTCTCCCAGACCAGCCTCGAGTACCCCCTTTCTCCCAGACCAGCTTCGAGGTACCCCCTCTCCCAGACCAGCCTCGAGGTACCCCCTTTCTCTCCCAGACCAGCTTCAGTACCCCCCTTTCTCCCAGACCAGCCTCGGGTGCACCCCTTTCTCCCAGACCAGCCGGTACCCCCACTTTCTCCCAGACCAGCCTCGAGGTGCCCCCCTTTCTCCCCCAGACCAGCGGTACCCCCGCTCCCCAGACCAGCCGGGGGTACCCCCCTTTCTCCCAGACCAGCTTCGGTACCCCCTTTCTCCCAGACCAGCCGAGGTACCCCCCCTTTCTCCCAGACCAGCCTCGAGGTACCCCCCTTTCTCCCAGACCAGCTTCGAGGGTACCCCCCTTTCTCCCAGACCAGCCTCGAGGTACCCCCTTTCTCCCAGACCAGCCTCGAGGTACCCCCTTTCTCCCAGACCAGCCTGAGTACCCCCTTTCTCCCAGACCAGCCGAGGTACCCCCTTTCTCCCAGACCAGCCTCAAGTGCCCCCTTTCTCCCAGACCAGCCTCGAGGTACCCCCTTTCTCCCAGACCAGCTTGAGGTACCCCCCTTTCTCCCAGACCAGCCTCGAGGTACCCCTTTCTCCAGACCAGCCTCGAGGTACCCCCTTTCTCCCAGACCAGCCTCCAGTACCCCCCTTTCTCCCAGACCAGCCTCGAATTTCCCCTTTCTCCCCAGACCAGCTAAACACTTCAAAAACGCTCGCTTCGCACAACATGAAGTGTTGCTTAACAGTCAAACAGTAATAATGTGTGTTCCAGTCCATCTCTGTGATAAACACAACATGAAGTGTTGCTTAACAGTAATAATGTGTGTCCCAGTCCAACTCTGTGATAACATGGAGTGTTGCTTAACAGTAATAATGTGTGTTCCAGTCCAACTCTGTGATAACATGAAGTGTTGCTTTACAGTAATAATGTGTGTTCCAGTCCATCTCTGTGATAACATGAAGTGTTGCTTAACAGTCAAACAGTAATAATGTGTGTTCCAGTCCATCTCTGTGATAACATGGAGTGTTGCTTAACAGTAATAATGTGTGTTCAGTCCATCTCTGTGATAAAAAAACACAACATGAGTGTTGCTTAACAGTCAACACGGCTCCAATGTGACTGATACTTGTGGCCAAACCAGAACTTCCTCTTTCTAATCAGTTGATGGGTGTTCTTTATATTTAAAAACACACCAACGGTTTGTTCCCTTGTTTCCGCACCTCTTAACTGTTGACGAGCTCTGGGCTTCTGTTTTCTGTCCTGCTCACGTCAACAACTTATTTCTCTCTCTCTCTCTCTCTCTCTATGTCTCTCTCTCTGTCTGTCTCTCTCTCTCCGTCTGTCTCTCTCTCTCTGTCTGTCTGTCTCTCTCTCTGTCTGTCTCTCTCTCTCTGTCTCTCTCTCTCTCTGTCTCTCTCTCTCTCTCTGTCTCTCTCTCTGTCTCTCTCTCTCTCTGTCTCTCTCTCTCTCTGTCTCTCTCTCTCTCTGTCTCTCTCTCTCTCTGTCTCTCTCTCTCTCTGTCTCTCTCTCTGTCTCTCTCTGTCTCTCTCTGTCTCTCTCTGTCTCTCTCTGTCTCTCTCTGTCTCTCTCTGTCTCTCTCTGTATCTGTCTCTCTCTGTCTCTCTCTCTCTCTGTCTCTCTCTCTGTCTCTCTCTCTCTGTCTCTCTCTCTCTCTCTCTCTGTCTCTCTCTCTCTCTGTCTCTCTCTCTCTCTTTGTCTCTCTCTCTCTGTATGTCTCTCTCTCTCTGTCTCTCTCTGTATCTGTCTCTCTGTCTCTCTCTCTCTCTCTGTCTCTCTCTCTCTCTGTCTCTCTCTCTCTCTGTCTCTCTCTCTCTCTCTCTGTCTCTCTCTCTGTCTGTCTCTCTGTCTCTCTCTTGTCTCTCTCTCTCTCTGTCTCTCTCTGTCTCTCTCTGTCTCTGTCTCTCTCTGTCTCTCTCTGTCTCTCTCTCTCTCTCTCTCTGTCTCTCTCTCTCTGTCTCTCTCTCTGTCTCTCTCTGTCTCTCTCTCTCTGTCTCTCTCTCTCTCTCTTTGTCTCTCTCTCTGTATGTCTCTCTCTCTCTCCATCCCTCCTCCACACACACACACACACACACACACACACACACACACACACACACACACACACACACACACACACACGCACGCGCACGTTACCGTACACCGTGTCTGTTCTCAGGAACAAGTGAAACACATTATCACCAGTCACATTAAATAACAGGACTTTCCTCATTTGGACAACCTGCATTTTTAAGGAGGTGTAGCTGTTATTTTTAGTCAGTGGAACAATGCCATTGTGTGGTCAACCTGATGTACTTTATGTATCCTACATTTAACTATTAATGACATACACATTATGAGAGAAACTGGCACTTACAGTAGAGGACTCATACAGCAACAGCCTTCACACAACACAGCAACAGCCTTCACACCACAACATATGCACACCACAACAACAGCCTTCACACCACAGCAACAGCCTTCACACCACAGCAGCCAGCCTTCACACCACAGCAACAGCCTTCACACCACAGCAACAGCCTTCACACCACAGCAACAGCCTTCACACCACAGCAACAGCAACTTCACACCACAGCAACAGCCTTCACCACACAGAGCAACAGCCTTCACACAGAGCAACAGCCTTCACACCACATCAACAGCCTTCACACCACAGCAACAGCCTTCACACAGAGCAACAGCCTTCACACCACAGCAACAGCCTTCACACAGAGCAACATCCTTCACACCACAGCAACAGCCTTCACACCACAGCCTTCAACAGCAACAGCCTTCACACACAGCAACAGCCTTCACACCACAGCAACAGCCTTCACACCACAGCAACAGCCTTCACACAGAGCAACAGCCTTCACACCATCAACAGCCTTCACACAGAGCAACAGCCTTCACACACAGCAACAGCCTTCACACCACAGCAACAGCCTTCACACCACAGCAACAGCAACAGCCTTCACACCACAGCAACAGCCTTCACACCACAGCAACAGCCTTCACACCACAGCAACAGCCTTCACACCACAGCAACAGCCTTCACACCACAGCAACAGCCTTCACACCACAGCAACAGCCTTCACACACAGCAACAGCCTTCACACAGAACAGCCTTCACACCACAGCAACAGCCTTCACACCAACATCAACAGCAACTTCACCACATCACCCAGCACACAGCCTTCACACAGAGCAACAGCCTTCACACCACAGCAACAGCCTTCACACAGGCAACATCCAGCACACCACAGCAACAGCCTTCACACCACAGCAACAGCCTTCACACCACAGCAACAGCCTTCACACCACAGCAACAGCCTTCACACCACAGCAACAGCCTTCACACCCACAGCAACAGCCTTCACACCACAGCAACAGCCTTCACAGAGCAACAGCCTTCACACCACATCAACAGCCTTCACACAGAGCAACAGCCTTCACACCACAGCAACAGCCTTCACACAGAGCAACAGCCTTCACACCACAGCAACAGCCTTCACACAGAGCAACAGCCTTCACACCACATCAACAGCCTTCACACCACAGCAGCAGCCTTCACACCACAGCAACAGCCTTCACACAGAGCAACAGCCTTCACACCAGTCAACAGCCTTCACACCACAGCAACAGCCTTCACACACAGAGCAACAGCCTTCACACCACAGCAACAGCCTTCACACCACAGCAACAGCCTTCACACCACAGCAACAGCCTTCACACAGAGTAACAGCCTTCACCACAGTAACAGCCTTCACACCACAGCAACAGCCTTCACACCACACATCAACAGCCTTCACACCACAGCAACAGCCTTCACACCAGCAACAGCCTTCACACCACAGCAACAGCCTTCACACCAACAGCACAGAGCAACAGCTCTTCACACCACATCAACAGCCTTCACACAGAGCAACAGCCACACAGAGCAACAGCCTTCACACCACAGCAACAGCCTTCACACAGAGCAACAGCCTTCACACCACAGCAACAGCCTTCACACCACAGCAACATCCTTCACACCACAAGTTTTCAGCCTTCAACAGTTTTCACCACAGCAACAGCCTTCACACCACAGCAACAGCAGTTCACACCACAGCAACAGCCTTCACACCACAGCAACAGCCTTCACACCACAGCAACAGCCTTCACACAGAGCAACAGTTTTCACACCACATCAACAGCCTTCACACAGAGCAACAGCCTTCACACCACAGCAACAGCCTTCACCACAGCAACAGCCTTCACACAGAGCAACAGCCTTCACACCACAGCAACAGCCTTCACACCACATCAACATCCTTCACACCACAGCAACAGCCTTCACACCACAGCAACAGCCTTCACACCACAGCAACAGCCTTCACACAGAGCAACAGCCTTCACACCACAGCAACAGCCTTCACACCACATCAACATCCTTCACACACACACAACATCCTTCACACACACACACAACAGCCTTCACACACACACAACAGCCTTCACACACACACAACAGCCTTCACACACACAACAGCCTTCACACAGAGCAACAGCCTTCACACAGAGCAACAGCCTTCACACAGAGCAACAGCCTTCACACCACAGCAACAGCCT
>NW_024608700.1:72500-75502 GCF_018296145.1 Oncorhynchus tshawytscha | reverse complement strand
CAGGGTATGGTAATAGGTGCCTTTGAACAGGGTACGGTAGTAGGTGCCTTTGAACAGGGTAGTATGTGCCTTTGAACAGGGTAGGGTAGTAGGTGCCTTTGAACAGGGTAGTAGGTGCCTTTGAACAGGGTAGTAGGTGCCTTTGAACAGGGTATGGTAGTAGGTGCCTTTGAACAGGGTAGGGTAGTAGGTGCCTTTGAACAGGGTAGTAGGTGCCTTTGAACAGGGTATGGTAGTAGGTGCCTTTGAACAGGGCATGGTAGTAGGTGCCTTTGAACAGGGTAGTAGGTGCCTTTGAACAGGGTACGGTAGTAGGTGCCTTTGAACAGGGTAGTAGGTGCCTTTGAACAGGGTATGGTGGTAGGTGCCTTTGAACAGGGTATGGTAGTAGGTGTCTTTGAACAGGGTATGGTAGTAGGTGTCTTTGACAGGGGTATGGTAGTAGGTGCCTTTGACAGGGGTATGGTAGTAGGTGCCTTTGAACAGGGTATGGTGGTAGGTGTCTTTGAACAGGGTATGGTAGTAGGTGCCTTTGAACAGGGCATGGTAGTAGGTGCCTTTGAACAGGGTAGTAGGTGCCTTTGAACAGGGTATGGTAGTAGGTGCCTTTGAACAGGGTATGGTAGTAGGTGTCTTTGAACAGGGTATGGTAGTAGGTGTCTTTGACAGGGGTATGGTAGTAGGTGCCTTTGAACAGGGTAGGGTAGTAGGTGTCTTTGAACAGGGTATGGTGGTAGGTGTCTTTGAACAGGGTATGGTAGTAGGTGCCTTTGAACAGGGTAGTAGGTGCCTTTGAACAGGGTATGGTATAGGTGCCTTTGAACAGGGTAGTAGGTGCCTTTGAACAGGGTAGTAGTTGTCTTTGAACAGGGTATTGTAGTAGGTGTCTTTTAACAGGGTATGGTGGTAGGTGCCTTTGAACAGGGTATGGTAGTAGGTGCCTTTGAACAGGGTAGTAGGTGCCTTTGAACAGGGAATGGTAGTAGGTGCCTTTGAACAGGGTATGGTAGTAGGTGCCTTTGAACAGGGTATGGTAGTAGGTGCCTTTGAACAGGGTAGTAGGTGCCTTTGAACAGGGTAGTAGGTGCCTTTGAACAGGGTAGTAGGTGCCTTTGAACAGGGTATGTTATAGGTGCCTTTGAACAGGGTATGGTAGTAGGTGCCTTGGAACAGGGTATGGTAGTAGGTGCCTTTGAACAGGGTATGGTAGTAGGTGCCTTTGAACAGGGTATGGTAGTAGGTGCCTTTGAACAGGGTAGTAGGTGCCTTTGAACAGGGTATGGTAGTAGGTGCCTTTGAACAGGGTAGTAGGTGCCTTTGAACAGGGTATGTTATAGGTGCCTTTGAACAGGGTATGGTAGTAGGTGCCTTGGAACAGGGTATGGTAGTAGGTGCCTTTGAACAGGGTATGTATGGTAGTAGGTGCCTTTGAACAGGGTATGGTAGTAGGTGCCTTTGAACAGGGTAGTAGGTGCCTTTGAACAGGGTAGTAGGTGCCTTGGAACAGGGTAGGGTAGTAGGTGCCTTTGAACGGGGTATGGTAGTAGGTGCCTTTGAACAGGGTATGGTAGTAGGTGTCTTTGAACAGGGTATGGTAGTAGGTGTCTGAACAGGGTATGGTAGTAGGTGCCTTTGATCAGGGTATGGTAGTAGGTGCCTTTGAACAGGGTAGTAGGTGCCTTTGAACAGGGTAGTAGGTGCCTTGGAACAGGGTAGGTTAGTAGGTGCCTTTGAACAGGGTATGGTAGTAGGTGTCTTTGAACAGGGTATGGTAGTAGGTGCCTTTGAACAGGGTAGTAGGTGCCTTTGAACAGGGTACGGTAGTAGGTGCCTTTGAACAGGGTATGGTGGTAGGTGCCTTTGAACAGGGTATGGTATTAGGTGTCTTTGAACAGGGTACGGTATTAGGTGTCTTTGAACAGGGTATGGTAGTAGGTGCCTTTGAACAGGGTATGGTGGTAGGTGCCTTTGAACAGGGTATGGTAGTAGGTGCCTCCCCTCCACCACCCTCCTCTTCCCAACCTCTTCCCCTTCCTTCCGCTCCACTACCCTCCTCCCCCCCTTCCCTCCCCTCCTCCTCCTCCTCCTCCCACCCTCCTTCCCTTCCCTCCCCATTCATTACCCTCCTCCTCCCACCCTCCAACCCCTTCCGTCCCCTCCTCCTCCTCCTCCCACCCTCCTCCCCTTCCCTCCTCATCCACTACCCTCCTCATGGGACCAGGACTCTTAGGAGATGTGTTTGGACCAGGGCCCTTAGGAGATGTGTTTAGGATGCAGGCACTTCGGAGATGTGTTTGGACCAGGGCCCATAGGAGATGTGTTTGGACCAGGGCCCATAGGAGATGTGTTTGGACCAGGGCCCATAGGAGATGTGTTTGGACCAGGGCCCATAGGAGATGTGTTTGGACCAGGGCCCATAGGAGATGTGTTTGGACCAGGGCCCATAGGAGATGTGTTTGGACCAGGGCCCATAGGAGATGTGTTTGGACCAGGGCCCATAGGAGTTGTGTTTGGACCAGGGCCATAGGAGATGTGTTTGGACCAGGGACCATGGGAGATGTGTTTGGACCAGGGCCCATAGGGGATGTGTTTGGGATGCAGGCCCAAAGGAGATGTGTTTGGACCAGGGCCCATAGGGGATGTGTTTGGACCAGGGCCCATAGGGGATGTGTTTGGACCAGGGCCCATAGGAGATGTGTTTGGACCAGGGCCCATAGGAGATGTGTTTGGACCAGGGCCCATAGGAGATGTGTTTGGGATGCAGGCCCATAGGGGATGTGTTTGGGATGCAGGCCCATAGGAGATGTGTTTGGACCAGGGCCCATAGGGGATGTGTTTTGATCAGGGCCCATAGGGGATGTGTTTGGGATGCAGGCCCAGAGGAGATGTGTTTGGACCAGGGCCCATAGGAGATGTGTTTGGACCAGGGCCCATAGGATATGTGTTTGGGATGCAGGCCCATATGAGATGTGTTTGGACCAGGGCCCATAGGAGATGTGTGT
>NW_024608700.1:47500-65000 GCF_018296145.1 Oncorhynchus tshawytscha | reverse complement strand
CAAACAAACTTCCTGTTAATCAACGTAGAGTGTTGGTGCTGACAGCACACTTCCTGTTAGAGTGTTGGTCCAGAGAGCACACTTCCTGTTAATCAACATAGAGTGTTGGTCCTGACAGCACACTTCCTGTTAATCAACATAGAGTGTTGGTCCAGAGAGCACACTTCCTGTTAATCAACATAGAGTGTTGGTCCAGAGAGCACACTTCCTGTTAGAGTGTTGGTCCAGAGAGCACACTTCCTGTTAATCAACAGAGTGTTGGTCCAGAGAGCACACTTCCTGTTAATCAACAGAGTGTTGGTCCAGAGAGCACACTTCCTGTTAATCAACGTAGAGTGTTGGTCCTGACAGCACACTTCCTGTTAATCAACATAGAGTGTTGGTGCTGACAGCACACTTCCTGTTAGAGTGTTGGTCCAGAGAGCACACTTCCTGTTAGAGTGTTGGTCCTGACAGCACACTTCCTGTTAATCAACATAGAGTGTTGGTCTGAGAGCACACTTCCTGTTAATCAACATAGAGTGTTGGTCCTGACAGCACACTTCCTGTTAATCAACATAGAGTGTTGGTCCTGACAGCACACTTCCTGTTAATCCATATAGAGTGTTGGTGCTGACAGCACACTTCCTGTTAATCAACAGAGTGTTGGTGCTGACAGCACACTTCCTGTTAATCAACAGAGTGTTGGTGCTGACAGCACACTTCCTGTTAATCAACAGAGTGTTGGTGCTGACAGCACACTTCCTGTTAATCAACATAGAGTGTTGGTGCTGACAGCACACTTCCTGTTAGAGTGTTGGTCCAGAGAGCACACTTCCTGTTAGAGTGTTGGTCCTGACAGCACACTTCCTGTTAGAGTGTTGGTCCTGACAGCACACTTCCTGTTAATCAACAGAGTGTTGGTGCTGAGAGCACACTTCCTGTTAATCCATATAGAGTGTTGGTGCTGACAGCACACTTCCTGTTAATAAACAGAGTGTTGGTGCTGAGAGCACACTTCCTGTTAATCCATATAGAGTGTTGGTGCTGACAGCACACTTCCTGTTAATAAACAGAGTGTTGGTGCTGAGAGCACACTTCCTGTTAATCAACATAGAGTGTTGGTGCTGAGAGCACACTTCCTGTTAAGTGTCACAGGGCTCTGGCCAAATAATATATTTATATATAGGGAATAGAATGCAGAGAAATGCGGAGAAATTCAACAGATTTTCTTATCAGGCATCCCTAACAGGAAACCCCCTTCCATACACAACAAACTTGAGGGGGAATATTACGAGTATATTCAGTTTGCAGACCTTTCTGATCTGGTCATAAATGACGAACTCCCACGCTGTTATTGTCGCTTGTAAGACAAACAGACTCATGTCAGATGATGCTTTCTCTCTGAAGAACCAATGACAAACGGCTCCACTCACACAGAAAACATTGTTTTATATCCCACATAATGTGTCAATTAACTAGCTATCTGAGTGGGTGAATAAACACCAGACCACTAGGAGACTATTCACCACCACAGCTCTGTCACAGATGGAGGGAGGGAGGGAGGGAGGGAGGGAGGGAGGGAGGGAGGGAGGGAGGGAGGGAGGGAGGGAGGGAGGGAGGGAGGGAGAGGGGAGAGGGAGAGGGAGGGAGGGAGGGAGGGAGGGAGGGAGGGAGGGAGGGAGGGAGGGAGGGAGGGAGGGAGGGAGGGAGGGAGGGAGGGAGGGAGGGAGGGAGGGAGGGAGGGAGAGACAGACAGAGGGAGGGGAGGGAGGGAGGAGAGAGAGAGAGAGGGGGGGGGAAAGACAGAGAGAGAGGGGAGAAAGACAGAGAGAGAGAGAGAGGGGAGAAAGACAGAGAGAGAGAGAGAGAGAGAGACAGAGAGAGAGAGGGGGGAGAAAGACAGAGAGCGAGAGAGAGGGAGAGGTAGAGAGAGAGAGAGAGAGAGAGAGAGATGGTTGACGAGGACACCAAGTCAGAAAAAGAACAGCATACAGAACATTCCCTGTTCACACATCAATCAGGACCGGACCAAGCCACTAGAACAACACCCAGTGTTCTCCAGGGACCAGCCCGGTGGTTCTGGAGGCTGTTTCTCAAATGGCACGCTTTAACCTACGTAGTGCACTACTTGTGACCGAGGCCCTACGGGTAGATGGTCTATGGGTCCTGGTCTAATGTAGTGCACTACTTGTGACCGGGGCCCTACGGGTGGATGGTCTATGGGTTCCTGGTCTAATGTAGTGCACTACTTGTGACCGGGGCCCTACGGGTGGATGGTCTATGGTTCCTGGTCTAATGTAGTGCACTACTTGTGACCGGGGCCCTACGGGTGGATGGTCTATGGGTCCTGGTCTAATGTAGTGCACTACTTGTGACCGAGGCCCTAAGGGTAGATGGTCTATGGTTCCTGGTCTAATGTAGTGCACTACATGTGACCGAGGCCCTACGGGTGGTTGGTCTATGGGTCCTGGTCTAATGTAGTGCACTACTTGTGACCGAGGCCCTACGGGTAGATGGTCTATGGGTCCTGGTCTAATGTAGTGCACTACTTGTGACCGGGGCCCTACGGGTGGATGGTCTATGGGTCCTGGTCTAATGTAGTGCACTACTTGTGACTGGGGCCCTACGGGTGGATGGTCTATGGGTCCTGGTCTAATGTAGTGCACTACTTGTGACCGAGGCCCTATGGGTAGATGGTCTATGGGTCCTGGTCTAATGTAGGTCCGAGGCCCCACCACAGTATAGGGAACCGGGTGCCATTTGGGATACAGATCAATGTGGCATACCTCCACCATATACTAGATGGGTGATAGACCAGACCCCCATACCTCCACCAAATACTAGATGGGTGATAGACCCTCATACCTCCACCATATACTAGATGGTTGATAGACCCTCATACCTCCACCATATACTAGATGGTTGATAGACCCTCATACCTCCACCATATACTAGATGGTTGATAGACCCTCATACCTCCACCATATGTATACTAGATGGGTGATAGACCCTCATACCTCCACCATATGTATACTAGATGGGTGATAGACCCTCATACCTCCACCATATACTAGATGGGTGATAGACCAGACCCTCATACCTCCACCATATACTAGATGGGTGATAGACCCTCAAACCTCCACCATATACAAGATGGGTGATAGACCCTCATACCTCCACCATATACTAGATGGTTGATAGACCCTCATACCTCCACCATATGTATACTAGATGGGTGATAGACCATCATACCTCCACCATATGTATACTAGATGGTTGATAGACCCTCATACCTCCACCCTATGTATACTAGATGGTTGATAGACCCTCATACCTCCACCATATACTAGATGGGTGATAGACCCTCATACCTCCACCATATACAAGATGGGTGATAGACCCTCATACCTCCATCATATACTAGATGGGTGATAGACCATCATACCTCCACCATATGTATACTAGATGGGTGATAGACCCTTATACCTCCACCATATGTATACTAGATGGTTGATAGACCCTCATATCTCCATCATATACTAGATGGTTGATAGACCCTCATACCTCCATCATATACTAGATGGTTGATAGTCCCTCATACCTCCACTGTATACTAGATGGGTGATAGACCATCATACCTCCACCATATACTAGATGGGTGATAGACCCTCATACCTCCACCATATACTAGATGGGTGATAGACCCTCATACCTCAGCCATATACTAGATGGGTGATAGACCCTCATACCTCAACCATATACTAGATGGGTGATAGACCAGACCCTCATACCTCCACCATATACTAGATGGTTGATAGACTCTCATACCTCCACCATATACTAGATGGTTGATAGACCCTCATATCTCAACCATATACTAGATGGGTGATAGACCCTCATACCTCCACCATGTACTAGATGGGTGATAGACCCTAATACCTCCACCATATACTAGATGGGTGATAGACCAGACCCTCATACCTCCACCACATACTAGATGGGTGATAGACCCTCATACCTCAACCATATACTAGATGGGTGATAGACCAGACCCTCATACCTCCACAGTATACTAGATGGTTGATAGATCCTCATACCTCCACCATATACTAGATGGGTGATAGACCCTCATACCTCCACCATATACTAGATGGTTGATAGACCCTCATACCTCCACCATATACTAGATGGGTGATAGTCCCTCATACCTCCACCATATACTAGATGGGTGATAGATCCTCATACCTCACCATATGTATACTAGATGGGTGATAGACCCTCATACCTCCACTGTATACTAGATGGTTGATAGACCCTCATACCTCCACCCTATAGTAGATGGGTGATAGACCAGACCCTCATACCTCCACCACATACTAGATGGGTGATAGACTCTCATACCTCCACCATATACTAGATGGGTGATAGACCAGACCCTCATACCTCCACCATATATACTAGATGGTTGATAGACCCTCATACCTCCACCCTATGTATACTAGATGGTTGATAGACCCTCATACCTCCACCAGATACTAGATGGTTGATAGATCCTCATACCTCCACCCTAGGTATACTAGATGGTTGATAGCCCCTCATACCTCCACCATATACTAGATGGTTGATAGACCCTCATACCTCCACCATATACTAGATGGTTGATAGACCCTCATACCTCCACCGTATACTAGATGGGTGATAGTCCCTCATACCTCCACCATATGTATACTAGATGGGTGATAGTCCCTCATACCTCCACCATATACTAGATGGGTGATAGTCCCTCATACCTCCATCATATACTCCACCATATACTAGATGGGTGATAGACCATCATACCTCCACCATATACTAGATGGGTGATAGACCCTCATACCTCCACCATATACTAGATGGGTGATAGACCCTCATACCTCACCATATACTAGATGGGTGATAGACCATATCACTAGATGGGTGATAGACCCTCATACCTCATATACTAGATGGGTGATAGACCAGACCCTCATACCTCCACCATATACTAGATGGTTGATAGACTCTCATACCTCCACCATATACTAGATGGTTGATAGACCCTCATATCTCAACCATATACTAGATGGGTGATAGACCCTCATACCTCCACCATGTACTAGATGGGTGATAGACCCTAATACCTCCACCATATACTAGATGGGTGATAGACCAGACCCTCATACCTCCACCACATACTAGATGGGTGATAGACCCTCATACCTCAACCATATACTAGATGGGTGATAGACCAGACCCTCATACCTCCACAGTATACTAGATGGTTGATAGATCCTCATACCTCCACCATATACTAGATGGGTGATAGACCCTCATACCTCCACCATATACTAGATGGGTGATAGACCCTCATACCTCCACCATATACTAGATGGGTGATAGTCCCTCATACCTCCACCATATACTAGATGGGTGATAGATCCTCATACCGCCACCATATGTATACTAGATGGGTGATATACCCTCATACCTCCACTGTATACTAGATGGTTGATAGACCCTCATACCTCCACCCTATAGTAGATGGGTGATAGGCCAGACCCTCATACCTCCACCACATACTAGATGGGTGATAGACTCTCATACCTCCACCATATACTAGATGGGTGATAGACCAGACCCTCATACCTCCACCATATATACTAGATGGTTGATAGACCCTCAGATGGGTTGATAGAGATACCTCACCAGATACTAGATGGTTGATAGATCCTCCACCTCTAGGTATACTAGATGGTTGATAGCCCCTCATACCTCCACCATATACTAGATGGTTGATAGACCCTCATACCTCCACCATATACTAGATGGTTGATAGACCCTCATACCTCCACCGTATACTAGATGGGTGATAGTCCCTCATACCTCCACCATATGTATACTAGATGGGTGATAGTCCCTCATACCTCCACCATATACTAGATGGGTGATAGACCCTCATACCTCCACCATATACTAGATGGGTGATAGACCCTCATACCTCCACCCTATACTAGATGGGTGATAGACCAGACCCTCATACCTCCACCACATACTAGATGGGTGATAGACCCTCATACCTCCACCATATACTAGATGGGTGATAGACCCTCATACCTCCACCATATACTAGATGGTTGATAGACCCTCATACCTCCACCATATACTAGATGGGTGATAGACCCTCATACCTCCACCATATACTAGATGGGTGATAGACCCTCATACCTCCACCATATGTATACTAGATGGGTGATTGACCCTCATACCTCCACCATATACTAGATGGGTGATAGACCCTCATACCTCCACCATACACTAGATGGGTGATAGACCCTCATACCTCCACCATATACTAGATGGGTGATAGACCGTCATACCTCCACCATATGTGTACTAGACAGGTGATAGACCGTCATACCTCCACCATATGTATACTAGATGGTTGATAGACCCTCATACCTCCACCATATACTAGATGGGTGTTAGTCCCTCATACCTCCACCATATACTAGATGGGTGATAGACCGTCATACCTCCACCATATGTATACTAGATGGGTGATAGACCCTCATACCTCCACCATATGTGTACTAGATGGGTGATAGATCCTCATACCTCCACCATATACTAGATGGGTGATAGACCCTCATACCTCCACCATATGTATACTAGATGGGTGATAGACCCTCATACCTCCACCATATGTATACTAGATGGGTGATAGACCCTCATACCTCCACCATATGTATACTAGATGGGTGATAGACCCTCATACCTCCACCATATGTATACTAGATGGGTGATTGACCCTCATACCTCCACCATATGTATACTAGATGGGTGATAGACCCTCATACCTCCACCATATGTATACTAGATGGGTGATAGACCGTACCACCAGCAGAGCATTGTGGCATTGTGTTTTCTCCAAACGTTCCCAGCTCCCTCCTGGGGGAAGGGAAATATCAGACATTCTGTGGTCTGTGTCATCAGGGACGTACATCCAGACCCGACCAAGAGCTGAACACATCTTGGAAGAATAATGCTGAGAATGAGAGTGCAGTGTACTGTGTTCTGTTGGATGGTTCTGTTGTTTCTATGTGGTACTGTTCTGTTGGATGGTTCTGTTGGATGGTTCTGTTGTTCATGTGTGGTACTGTGTTCTGTTGGATGGTTCTGTTGAATGGTTCTGTGGTTCTGGTTTATGGTTCTGTTGTTTCTGTTGTTTATGTGTGGTACTGTGTTCTGTTGGATGGTTCTGTTGTTTCTGTGGATGGTACTGTGTTCTGTTGGATGGTTCTGTTGTGTTTGTGTGGTTCTGTGGTTCTGTTGGATGGTTCTGTTGGATGGTTCTGTTGTTTATGTGTGGTACTGTGTTCTGTTGGATGGTTCTGTTGTTTCTGTTGGATGGTTCTGTGTGATACTGTGTTCTGTTGGTTGGATGGTTCTGTTGGATGGTTCTGTTGTTTATGTGTGGTACTGTGTTCTGTTGGATGGTTCTGTTGATGGTTCTGTTGTTTATGTGTGGTACTGTGTTCTGTTGGATGGTTCTGTTAGATGGTTCTGTTGTTTATGTGTGGTACTGTGTTCTGTTGGATGGTTCTGTTGTTTATGATGGTTCTGTTGTTTCTGTTAGATGGTTCTGTGTTCTGTTGGATGGTTCTGTTGAATGGTTCTGTTGGATGGTTCTGTTGTTTATGTGTGGTACTGGTACTGTGTTCTGTTGGATGGTTCTGTTGTTTATGTGTGGTACTGTGTTCTGTTGGATGGTTCTGTTAGATGGTTCTGTTGTTCTGTTGTGTGGTACTGTGTTCTGTTGGATGGTTCTGTTAGATGGTTCTGTACTGTGTTCTGTTGGATGGTTCTGTTGTGGTTCTGTTGGATGGTTCTGTTGTTATGTGTGGTACTGTGTTCTGTTAGATGGTTCTGTTGTTTATGTGTGGTACTGTGTTCTGTTGGATGGTTCTGTTGTTTATGTGTGGTACTGTGTTCTGTTGGATGGTTCTGTTGTGGTTCTGTTGGATGGTTCTGTTAGATGGTTCTGTTGTTCTGTTGATATGTGTTCTGTTGGATGGTTCTGTTGTTTATGTGTGGTACTGTGTTCTGTTGGATGGTTCTGTTGGATGGTTCTGTTGTTTATGTGTGGTACTGTGTTCTGTTGGATGGTTCTGTTGGATGGTTCTGTTGGATGGTTCTGTTGTTTATGTGTGGTACTGTGTTCTGTTGGATGGTTCTGTTGGATGGTTCTGTTGTTAATGTGTGGTACTGTGTTCTGTTGGATGGTTCTGTTGTTAATGTGTGGTACTGTGTTCTGTTGGATGGTTCTGTTGTTAATGTGTGGTACTGTGTTCTGTTGGATGGTTCTGTTGGATGGTTCTGTTGGATGGTTCTGTTGTTTAAAAATACATTTTGATTTGTTTAACACTTTTTTGGTTACTACATGATTCCATATGTGTTATTTTAAAGTGTTGATGTCGTCACTATTATTCTACAACGTAGAAAATAGTAAAACTAAATGAGTAGGCGTGTCCAAAACTTTTGACAGGGTACTCTATATACATTCATACAGACGCCTTTCATCTCAGCTCACAGGGGTCCCAGCCCGTGTCCCCAGTTACTTCATGTATAGATGTTAAGTTGTCGACACCTTAAAAGTAGCATACCGCTCTGTAATGAACACGTCCATTTTAAAACACCTCCTAGAACCACACACTCACTGCAAGATAGTCCCGCCCCCTCCACTCCTCCTCTCCTCTCCTCTCCTCTCCTCTCCTCTCCTCTCCTCTCCTCTCCTCTCCTCTCCTCTCCTCTCCTCTCCTCTCCTCTCCTCTCCTCTCCTCTCCTCCTCCTCTCCTCTCCTCTCCTCCTCTCCTCTCCCTCCTCTCCTGTCCTCTCCTCTCCTCCCTCTCCTCTCCTCTCCCTCCCTCTCTCCTCTCCTCTCCTCTCCTCTCCTCTCCTCTCCCTCTCCTCCTCTCCTCTCCTCTCCTCTCCCCCTCCACTCCTCCTCTCCTCTCCACTCCTCTCCTGTCCTCTCCTCCCCCCCCTCCACTCCTCTCCTCTCCTCTCCTCTCCTCTCCCCCTCCACTCCCCTCCTCTCCTCTCCTCTCCTCTCCTCTCCTCTCCTCTCCTCTCCTCTCCTCTCCCCCTCCTCCTCCTCTCCTCTCCTCTCCTCTCCTCTCTCTCCTCTCCTCCTCTCCTCTCCTCTCCTCTCCTCTCCTCTCCCTCTCCCTCCTCTCCTCTCCTCTCCCCCTCCTCTCCTCTCCCCCTCCCTCCCTCCCTCCCTCTCCCTCTCCTCTCCTCTCCTCTCCCTCTCCTCTCCTCTCCTCTCCCCCTCCACTCCTCCTCTCCTCTCCTCTCCTCTCCTCTCCTCTCCTCTCCTCTCCTCTCCTCTCCTCTCCTCTCCTCTCCTCTCCTCTCCTCTCCTCTCCTCCTCCCTCTCCTCTCCTCTCCTCTCCTCTCCCTCCTCTCACCCCTCCTCTCCTCTCCTCTCCTCTCCTCTCCTCTCCTCTCCTCTCCTCTCTCCTCTCCTCTCCTCTCCTCTCCCCCTCCTCTCCTCTCCTCTCCTCTCCCCCTCCACTCCTCTCCTCTCCCCTCCTCCTCTCCTCTCCTCTCCTCTCCTCTCCTCCACTCCTCTCCCCCAAAGCCTCTCCTCTCCCCCTCTCCCTGGAATATCTCCTCTCCTCTCCTCTCCTCTCCTCTCCTCTCTCTCCTCTCCTCTCCTCTCCTCTCCTCTCCTCTCCTCTCCTCTCCTCTCCTCTCCTCTCCCCCTCCTCTGTGAGGAGGGTCCTCTCCTCTCCCCCTCCCTCCTCCTCTCCACTCCTCAGACACTCAGACTCCTCTCCTCTCCTCTCCTCTCTCTCCTCTCCTCTCCTCTCCATCCTCTCCTCTCCTCTCCCCTCCCCTCCCCCTCCACTCCTCCTCTCCTCCACTCCAGGACACAAAGCCTGTCTGATACAGTCTGGAATACGTGGGTTGTCCTGCCACTCTCTCTCTCTCTGTGGTGTTGTTGTGTTGTCTATGTGTCCTGGGGTGGAATGAGGTGTGAGGTGGCTGGCTGACACTCCAGGACACACACAGACACTCAGACTAGAGGAGGAAATGGTGTGTTCCCTCCTGAGTTACATCAGATTAGAGGAGGAAACGGTGTGTTCCCTCCTGAGTTACATCAGATTAGAGGAGGAAACGGTGTGTTCCCTCTGAGTTACATCAGATTAGATAAGGAAACGGGTGTTCCCTCTGAGTTAAACCAGATTAGAGAAGGAAACTGTGTGTTCCCTCCTGAGTTAAACCAGATTAGAGAAGGAAACGGTGTGTTCCCTCTGAGTTAAACCAGATTAGAGAAGGAAACGGTGTGTTCCCTCCTGAGTTACATCAGATTAGAGAAGGAAACGGTGTGTTCCCTCCTGAATTACATCAGATTAGAGAAGGAAACGGTGTATTCCCTCCTGAGTTAAACCAGATTAGAGAAGGAAACGGTGTGTTCCCTCTGAGTTAAACCAGATTAGAGGAGGAAACGGTGTGTTCCCTCTGAGTTAAACCAGATTAGAGAAGGAAACGGTGTGTTCCCTCTGAGTTAAACCAGATTAGAGAAGGAAACGGTGTGTTCCCTCTGAGTTACACCAGATTAGAGAAGGAAACGGTGTGTTCCCTCCTGAGTTACATCAGATTAGAGGAGGAAACGGTGTGTTCCCTCCTGAGTTACATCAGTTTAGAGAAGGAAACTCCTCCTCTCCTCCTCTCACCCACTCCTCTCCTCACCCACCCCCTCCACTCCTCCTCTCCTCCTCTCACCCTCTCCTCTCCTCTCCTCACCCACCCCCTCCTCTCCACTCCTCTCCTCTCCTCTCCTCTCCCACTCCCTCCTCCTCTCCTCCTCTCACCCTCTCCTCTCCTCACCCCGTCCACTCCTCCTCTCCTCCTTTCACCCTCTCCTCACCCACCCCCTCCTCTCCTCTCATCACCCACCCCCTCCTCTCCCCCTCTCACCCTCTCCTCTTCTCTCCTCACCCACTCCCTCCACTCCTCCTCTCCTCCTCTCACCCTCTCCACTTCTCTCCTCACCTGCCCCTCCACTCCTCCTCTCCTCCTCTCACCCCCTCCTCTTCTCTCCTCACCCACCCACTCCCTCCTCCTCTCCTCCTCTCACCCTCTCCTCTCCTCTCCTCCCCACCCCCCCCTCCACTCCTCCTCCTCTCCTCTCCTGTCCTCTCCTCTCCTCTCCTCTCCTCCACTCCTCCTCTCCTCCTCTCACCCACTCCTCTTCTCTCCTCACCCACCCACTCCCTCCTCCTCTCCTCCTCTCACCTTCTCCTCTCCTCACCCACCCTCTCCTCAACTCCTCCACTCCTCCTCTCACCCTCTCCTCTTCTCTCTCCTCTTTTTCATTTTGAGAAAATGTTTGAGAGCCAACAACTGAAACAATAGTGAGACTTTCCAAAACCTCCCTGTGTTAAAACAATACCATCAATCAGGCAGAGC
Organism: Oncorhynchus tshawytscha; assembly: GCF_018296145.1. NCBI lineage: Eukaryota > Metazoa > Chordata > Actinopteri > Salmoniformes > Salmonidae > Oncorhynchus > Oncorhynchus tshawytscha. Next base: position 53,522 of record NW_024608700.1, on the reverse strand, counting down.
CCAGCGGACAGACAAACACACACAGCTATGAAGTGGAGCACTTCTCATGTTTCCCAGTTAACTCTTCTCTTCTCTGTTAACTCTTCACTTCTCTGTTAACTCTTCTCTGTTAACTCTTCTCTGTTAACTCTTCACTTCTCTGTTAACTCTTCTCTGTTAACTCTTCTCTGTTAACTCTTCTCTGTTAACTCTTCTCTGTTAACTCTTCTCTGTTAACTCTTCTCTGTTAACTCTTCTCTTCTCTGTTAACTCTTCTCTTCTCTGTTAACTCTTCTCTTCTCTGTTAACTCTTCTCTTCTCTGTTAACTCTTCTCTTCTCTGTTAACTCTTCTCTGTTAACTCTTCTCTGTTAACTCTTCTCTGTTAACTCTTCTCTGTTAACTCTTCTCTTCTCTGTTAACTCTTCTCTGTTAACTCTTCTCTGTTAACTCTTCTCTTCTCTGTTAACTCTTCACTTCTCTGTTAACTCTTCTCTGTTAACTCTTCTCTGTTAACTCTTCTCTTCTCTGTTAACTCTTCTCTGTTAACTCTTCTCTTCTCTGTTAACTCTTCTCTTCTCTTCTCTGTTAACTCTTCTCTGTTAACTCTTCTCTGTTAACTCTTCTCTGTTAACTCTTCTCTTCTCTGTTAACTCTTCTCTTCTCTGTTAACTCTTCTCTGTTAACTCTTCTCTGTTAACTCTTCTCTTCTCTGTTAACTCTTCTCTTCTCTGTTAACTCTTCTCTTCTCTGTTAACTCTTCTCTGTTAACTCTTCTCTGTTAACTCTTCTCTGTTAACTCTTCTCTTCTCTGTTAACTCTTCTCTTCTCTGTTAACTCTTCTCTTCTCTGTTAACTCTTCTCTTCTCTGTTAACTCTTCACTTCTCTGTTAACTCTTCTCTGTTAACTCTTCTCTGTTAACTCTTCTCTGTTAACTCTTCTCTGTTAACTCTTCTCTGTTAACTCTTCTCTTCTCTGTTAACTCTTCTCTGTTAACTCTTCTCTTCTCTGTTAACTCTTCTCTGTTAACTCTTCTCTTCTCTGTTAACTCTTCTCTTCTCTGTTAACTCTTCTCTGTTAACTCTTCTCTGTTAACTCTTCTCTTCTCTGTTAACTCTTCTCTTCTCTGTTAACTCTTCTCTGTTAACTCTTCTCTTCTCTGTTAACTCTTCTCTTCTCTGTTAACTCTTCTCTGTTAACTCTTCTCTTCTCTGTTAACTCTTCTCTTCTCTGTTAACTCTTCTCTTCTCTTAACTCTTCAACTTCTCTGTTAACTCTTCTCTGTTAACTCTTCTCTTCTCTGTTAACTTCTCTCTCTGTTAACCCTTCTCTGTTAACTCTTTAACTCTTCTCTGTTAACTCTTCTCTTCTCTGTTAACTCTTCTCTGTTAACTCTTCTCTGTTAACTCTTCTCTTCTCTGTTAACTCTTCTCTTCTCTGTTAACTCTTCTCTTCTCTGTTAACTCTTCTCTTCTCTGTTAACTCTTCACTTCTCTGTTAACTCTTCTCTGTTAACTCTTCTCTTCTCTGTTAACTCTTCTCTTCTCTGTTAACTCTTCTCTTCTCTGTTAACTCTTCTCTTCTCTGTTAACTCTTCTCTGTTAACTCTTCTCTGTTAACTCTTCTCTTCTCTGTTAACTCTTCACTTCTCTGTTAACTCTTCTCTGTTAACTCTTCTCTTCTCTGTTAAATCTTCTCTTCTCTGTTAACCCTTCTCAGTTAACTCTTCTCTTCTCTGTTAACTCTTCTCTTCTCTGTTAACTCTTCTCTTCTCTGTTAACTCTTCACTTCTCTCTTCTCTGTTAACTCTTCTCTGTTAACTCTTCTCTTCTCTGTTAAATCTTCTCTTCTCTGTTAACCTTCTTCTCTGTTAACTCTTCTCTTCTCTGTTAACTCTTCTCTTCTCTGTTAACTCTTCTCTGTTAACCCTTCTCTGTTAACTCTTCTCTTCTCTGTTAACTCTTCTCTTCTCTGTTAACTCTTCTCTTCTCTGTTAACTCTTCTCTTCTCTGTTAACTCTTCACTTCTCTGTTAACTCTTCTCTGTTAACTCTTCACTTCTCTGTTAACTTTTCTCTGTTAACTCTTCTCTTCTCTGTTAACTCTTCTCTTCTCTGTTAACTCTTCTCTTCTCTGTTAACTCTTCTCTGTTAACTCTTCTCTTCTCTGTTAACTCTTCTCTTCTCTGTTAACTCTTCTCTTCTCTGTTAACTCTTCTCTGTTAACTCTTCTCTTCTCTGTTAACTCTTCTCTTCTCTGTTAACTCTTCTCTTCTCTGTTAACTCTTCTCTGTTAACTCTTCTCTTCTCTGTTAACTCTTCTCTGTTAACTCTTCTCTGTTAACTCTTCTCTGTTAACTCTTCTCTGTTAACTCTTCTCTGTTAACTCTTCTCTGTTAACTCTTCTCTGTTAACTCTTCTCTTCTCTGTTAACTCTTCTCTTCTCTGTTAACTCATCTCTTCTCTGTTAACTCTTCACTTCTCTGTTAACTCTTCACTTCTCTGTTAACTCTTCTCAGTTAACTCTTCTCTGTTAACTCTTCTCTGTTAACTCTTCTCTGTTAACTCTTCTCTGTTAACTCTTCTCTGTTAACTCTTCTCTGTTAACTCTTCACCTCTCTGTTAACCCTTCTCTGTTAACTCTTCTCTTCTCTGTTAACCCTTCACTGTTAACTCTTCTCTGTTAACTCTTCTCTGTTAACTCTTCTCTGTTAACTCTTCTCTGTTAACTCTTCTCTTCTCTGTTAACTCTTCTCTTCTCAGTTAACTCTTCTCTTCTCTGTTAACTCTTCTCTGTTAACTCTTCTCTGTTAACTCTTCTCTGTTAACTCTTCTCTTCTCTGTTAACTCTTCTCTGTTAACTCTTCTCTGTTAACTCTTCTCTGTTAACTCTTCTCTGTTAACTCTTCTCTTCTCTGTTAACTCTTCTCTGTTAACTCTTCTCTTCTCTGTTAACTCTTCACTTCTCTGTTAACTCTTCTCTGTTAACTCTTCTCTGTTAACTCTTCTCTTCTCTGTTAACTCTTCTCTTCTCTTCTCTGTTAACTCTTCTCTGTTAACTCTTCTCTGTTAACTCTTCTCTGTTAACTCTTCTCTTCTCTGTTAACTCTTCTCTTCTCTTTTAACTCTTCTCTGTTAACTCTTCTCTGTTAACTCTTCTCTGTTAACTCTTCTCTTCTCTGTTAACTCTTCTCTTCTCTGTTAACTCTTCTCTTCTCTGTTAACTCTTCTCTGTTAACTCCTCTCTGTTAACTCTTCTCTGTTAACTCTTCTCTTCTCTGTTAACTCTTCTCTTCTCTGTTAACTCTTCTCTGTTAACTCTTCTCTGTTAACTCTTCTCTTCTCTGTTAACTCTTCTCTTCTCTGTTAACTCTTCTCTGTTAACTCTTCTCTTCTCTGTTAACTCTTCTCTGTTAACTCTTCTCTGTTAACTCTTCTCTTCTCTGTTAACTCTTCTCTTCTCTGTTAACTCTTCTCCTCTCTGTTAACTCCTCTCTGTTAACTCTTCTCTTCTCTGTTAACTCTACTCTTCTCTGTTAACTCTTCTCTTCTCTGTTAACTCTTCTCTGTTAACTCTTCTCTTCTCTGTTAACTCTTCTCTTCTCTGTTAACTCTTCTCTTCTCTGTTAACTCTTCTCTTCTCTGTTAACTCTTCTCTGTTAACTCTTCTCTGTTAACTCTTCTCTTCTCTGTTAACTCTTCTCTTCTCTGTTAACTCTTCACTTCTCTGTTAACTCTTCTCTGTTAACTCTTCTCTTCTCTGTTAAATCTTCTCTTCTCTGTTAACCCTTCTCAGTTAACTCTTCTCTTCTCTGTTAACTCTTCTCTTCTCTGTTAACTCTTCTCTGTTAACTCTTCTCTGTTAACTCTTCTCTTCTCTGTTAACTCTTCTCTTCTCTGTTAACTCTTCTCTTCTCTGTTAACTCTTCTCTTCTCTGTTAACTCTTCACTTCTCTGTTAACTCTTCTCTGTTAACTCTTCACTTCTCTGTTAACTTTTCTCTGTTAACTCTTCTCTTCTCTGTTAACTCTTCTCTTCTCTGTTAACTCTTCTCTTCTCTGTTAACTCTTCTCTGTTAACTCTTCTCTTCTCTGTTAACTCTTCTCTGTTAACTCTTCTCTTCTCTGTTAACTCTTCTCTTCTCTGTTAACTCTTCTCTTCTCTGTTAACTCTTCTCTTCTCTGTTAACTCTTCTCTTCTCTGTTAACTCTTCTCTTCTCTGTTAACTCTTCTCTGTTAACTCTTCTCTTCTCTGTTAACTTTTCTCTTCTCTGTTAACTCTTCACTTCTCTGTTAACTTTTCTCTGTTAACTCTTCTCTTCTCTGTTAACTCTTCTCTGTTAACTCTTCTCTTCTCTGTTAACTCTTCTCTGTTAACTCTTCTCTGTTAACTCTTCTCTGTTAACTCTTCTCTGTTAACTCTTCTCTGTTAACTCTTCTCTGTTAACTCTTCTCTGTTAACTCTTCTCTTCTCTGTTAACTCTTCTCTTCTCAGTTAACTCTTCTCTTCTCTGTTAACTCTTCTCTGTTAACTCTTCTCTGTTAACTCTTCTCTTCTCTGTTAACTCTTCTCTTCTCAGTTAACTCTTCTCTTCTCTGTTAACTCTTCTCTTCTCTGTTAACTCTTCTCTGTTAACTCTTCTCTGTTAACTCTTCTCTTCTCTGTTAACTCTTCTCTGTTAACTCTTCTCTGTTAACTCTTCTCTTCTCTGTTAACTCTTCTCTTCTCAGTTAACTCTTCTCTTCTCTGTTAACTCTTCTCTGTTAACTCTTCTCTGTTAACTCTTCTCTGTTAACTCTTCTCTTCTCTGTTAACTCTTCTCTTCTCAGTTAACTCTTCTCTTCTCTGTTAACTCTTCTCTTCTCTGTTAACTCTTCTCTGTTAACTCTTCTCTTCTCTGTTAACTCTTCTCTTCTCTGTTAACTCTTCTCTGTTAACTCTTCTCTGTTAACTCTTCTCTGTTAACTCTTCTCTTCTCAGTTAACTCTTCTCTTCTCTGTTAACTCTTCTCTGTTAACTCTTCTCTGTTAACTCTTCTCTTCTCTGTTAACTCTTCTCTGTTAACTCTTCTCTGTTAACTCTTCTCTGTTAACTCTTCTCTTCTCTGTTAACTCTTCTCTGTTAACTCTTCTCTGTTAACTCTTCTCTGTTAACTCTTCTCAGTTAACTCTTCTCTTCTCTGTTAACTCTTCTCTGTTAACTCTTCTCTGTTAACTCTTCTCTGTTAACTCTTCACTTCTCTGTTAACTCCTCTCTTCTCTGTTAACTCTTCTCTGTTAACTCTTCTCTGTTAACTCTTCTCTTCTCTGTTAACTCTTCACTTCTCTGTTAACTCTTCTCTGTTAACTCTTCACTTCTCTGTTAACTCCTCTCTTCTCTGTTAACTCTTCTCTGTTAACTCTTCTCTGTTAACTCTTCTCTTCTCTGTTAACTCTTCTCTTCTCTGTTAACTCTTCTCTGTTAACTCTTCTCTGTTAACTCTTCTCTGTTAACTCTTCTCTTCTCTGTTAACTCTTCTCTGTTAACTCTTCTCTTCTCAGTTAACTCTTCTCTTCTCTGTTAACTCTTCTCTGTTAACTTTTCTCTGTTAACTCTTCTCTGTTAACTCTTCTCTGTTAACTCTTCTCTTCTCAGTTAACTCTTCTCTTCTCTGTTAACTCTTCTCTGTTAACTTTTCTCTGTTAACTCTTCTCTGTTAACTCTTCTCTGTTAACTCTTCTCTTCTCAGTTAACTCTTCTCTTCTCTGTTAACTCTTCTCTGTTAACTTTTCTCTGTTAACTCTTCTCTGTTAACTCTTCTCTTCTCTGTTAACTCTTCTCTGTTAACTCTTCTCTGTTAACTCTTCTCTTCTCAGTTAACTCTTCTCTTCTCTGTTAACTCTTCTCTGTTAACTCTTCTCTGTTAACTCTTCTCTGTTAACTCTTCTCTTCTCAGTTAACTCTTCTCTTCTCTGTTAACTCTTCTCTGTTAACTTTTCTCTGTTAACTCTTCTCTGTTAACTCTTCTCTGTTAACTCTTCTCTTCTCTGTTAACTCTTCTCTTC
>NW_024608700.1:30000-42500 GCF_018296145.1 Oncorhynchus tshawytscha | reverse complement strand
AACAGCCCGATCAACAACTCGCCTCAAACCACCTGCCTTCGTTCCAGGTTATTATTTCTGATGAGTCTCTGACATCACTACACTAATACTGTGGTCACCGGTAGGAGGTAGAGACAGTAGAGGGGAGAGCAGGAGAAGAGGGGAAGGACTGGCTAGGTTGGACTGGACAAGGCAACCACAGGGGGGAAGGACTGGCTAGGTTGGACTGTACAGGGAGTCCACAGGAGAAGAGGGGAAGGACTGGCTAGGTTGGACACAACAGAAGCAGAAGTAGTGAACCACTCTGGAAACACCTTGGAAATGCCAGAAGAAATAAAGCTCATCCTCTTCAGACCTTGGCCAACCTTTCATCAGGCTCTGACCCTACAGAGTTAGAGGCCTGAGCCTCTAACCAACCTTTCATCAGGCTCTGACCCTACAGAGTTAGAGGCCTGAGCCTCTAACCAACCTTTCATCAGGCTCTGACCCTACAGAGTTAGAGCCCTGAGCCTCTAACCAACCTTTCATCAGGCTCTGACCCTACAGAGTTAGAGACCTGAGCCTCTAACCAACCTTTCATCAGGCTCTGACCCTACAGAGTTAGACACCTGAGCCTCTAACCAACCTTTCATCAGGCTCTGACCCTACAGAGTTAGAGACCTGAGCCTCTAACCAACCTTTCATCAGGCTCTGACCCGACAGAGTTAGAGACCTGAGCCTCTAACCAACCTTTCATCAGGCTCTGACCCGACAGAGTTAGAGACCTGAGCCTCTAACCAACCTTTCATCAGGCTCTGACCCTACAGAGTTAGAGACCTGAGCCTCTAACCAACCTTACCGGTAACATGTCCTGTACTGAGGAATGAGGGCAAATATCCATAATTCACATCTTTATGGAATGTAGAGCTTTTAAAAACAAGTTGGACAAGCCGTTCCTCTTTAACCCAGGACCCACCATCTACCCAGGACCCACCATCTACCCAGGACCCAACCCAACCTTACTGCTGCTCGATCATCCTATTTTTCTAACTTAATTGAGGAAAATAAGAACAATCCGAAATTCCTTTTTGATACTGTCGCAAAGCTAACTAAAAAGCAGCATTCCCCAAGAGAGGATGACTTTCACTTTAGCAGTGATAAATTCATGAACTTCTTTGAGGAAAAGATTATGATTATTAGAAAGCAAATTACGGACTCCTCTTTAAATCTGCGTATTCCTTCAAAGCTCAGTTGTCCTGAGTCTGCACAACTCTCCCAGGACCTAGGATCAATAGTTTTAGTACTATATCTCTTGACACAATGATGAAAATAATCATGGCCTCTAAGCCTTCAAGCTGCATACTGGACCCTATTTCAACTAAACTACTGAAAGAGCTGCTTCCTGTGCTTGGCCCTCCTATGTTGAACATAATAAACGGCTCTCTATCCACCGGATGTCTACCAAACTCACTAAAAGTGGCAGTAATAAAGCCTCTCTTGAAAAAGCCAAACCTTGACCCAGAAAATATAAAAAACTATCGGCCTATATCGAATCTTCCATTCCTCTCAAACATTTTAGAAAAGGCTGTTGCGCAGCAACTTACTGCCTTCCTGAAGACAAACAATGTATACGAAATGCTTCAGTCTGGTTTTAGACCTCATCATAGCACTGAGACGGCACTTGTGAAGGTGGTAAATTACATTTTAATGGCATCGGACCGAGGCTCTGCATCTGTCCTCGTGCTCCTAGACCTTAGTGCTGCTTTTGATACCATCGATCACCACATTCTTTTGGAGAGATTGGAAACCCAAATTGGTCTACACGGACAAGTTCTGGCCTGGTTTAGATCTTATCTTTTGGAAAGATATCAGTTTGTCTCTGTGAATGGTTTGTCCTCTGACAAATCAACTGTAAATTTCGGTGTTCCTCAAGGTTCCGTTTTAGGACCACTATTGTTTTCACTATATATTTTACCTCTTGGGGATGTCATTCGAAAACATAATGTTAACTTTCACTGCTATGCGGATGACACACAGCTGTACGTTTCAATGAAACATGGTGAAGCCCCAAAATTGCCCTTGCTAGAAGCATGTGTTTCAGACATAAGGAAGTGGATGGCTGCAAACTTTCTACTTTTAAACTCAGACAAAACAGAGATGCTTGTTCTAGGTCCCAAGAAACAAAGAGATCTTCTGTTGAATCTGACAATTAATCTTAATGGTTGTACAGTCGTCTCAAATAAAACTGTAAAGGACCTCGGCGTTACTCTGGACCCTGATCTCTCTTTTGAAGAACATATCAAGACCATTTCAAGGACAGCTTTTTTCCATCTACGTAACATTACAAAAATCAGAAACTTTCTGTCCAAAAATGACGCAGAAAAATTCATCCATGCTTTTGTTACTTCTAGGTTAGACTACTGCAATGCTCTACTTTCCAGCTACCCGGATAAAGCACTAAATAAACTTCAGTTGGTGCTAAATACGGCTGCTAGAATCCTGACTAGAACCAAAAATTTGATCATATTACTCCAGTGCTAGCCTCTCTACACTGGCTTCCTGTCAAAGCAAGGGCTGATTTCAAGGTTTTACAGCTAACCTACAAAGCATTACATGGGCTTGCTCCTACCTATCTCTCTGATTTGGTCCTGCCGTACATACCTACACGTACGCTACGGTCACAAGACGCAGGCCTCCTGATTTTCCCTAGAATTTCTAAGCAAACAGCTGGAGGCAGGGCTTTCTCCTATAGAGCTCCATTTTTATGGAACGGTCTGCCTACCCATGTCAGAGACGCAAACTCGGTCTCAACCTTTAAGTCTTTACTGAAGACTCATCTCTTCAGTGGGTCATATGATTGAGTGTAGTCTGGCCCAGGAGTGGGAAGGTGAACGGAAAGGCTCTGGAGCAACGAACCGCCCTTGCTGTCTCTGCCTGGCCAGTTCCCCTCTTTCCACTGGGATTCTCTGCCTCTAACCCTATTACAGGGGCTGAGTCACTGGCTTACTGGGGCTCTCTCATGCCGTCCCTGGAAGGGGTGCGTCACCTGAGTGGGTTGATTCACTGATGTGGTCATCCTGTCTGGGTTGGCGCCCCCCCCTTGGGTTGTGCCATGGCAGAGATCTTTGTGGGTTTATACTCAGCCTTGTCTCAGGATGGTAAGTTGGTGGTTGAAGATATCCCTCTAGTGGTGTGGGGGCTGTGCTTTGGCAAAGTGGGTAGGGTTATATCCTTCCTGTTTGGCTCTGTCCGGGGGTGTCCTCGGATGGGGCCACAGTGTCTCCTGACCCCTCCCGTCTCAGCCTTCAGTATTTATGCTGCAGTAGTTTATGTGTCGGGGGGCTAGGGTCAGTTTGTTATATCTGGAGTACTTCTCTTGTCCTATTCGGTGTCCTGCGTGAATCTAAGTGTGCGTTCTCTAATTCTCTCCTTCTCTCTTTCTTTCTCTCTCTCGGAGGACCTGAGCTAGGGTCAGTTTGTTGTATCTGGAGTACTTCTCCTGTCCTATTCGGTGTCCTGTGTGAATCTAAGTGTGCGTTTTCTAATTCTCTCCTTCTCTCTTTCTTTCTCTCTCTCGGAGGACCTGAGCCCTAGGACCATGCCCAAGGACTACCTGACATGATGACTCCTTGCTGTCCCCAGTCCACCTGGCCGTGCTGCTGCTCCAGTTTCAACTGTTCTGCCTTATTATTATTCGACCATGCTGGTCATTTATGAACATTTGAACATCTTTGCCATGTTCTGTTATAATCTCCACCCGACACAGCCAGAAGAGGACTGGCCACCCCACATAGCCTGGTTCCTCTCTAGGTTTCTTCCTAGGTTCTGGCCTTTCTAGGGACTTTTTCCTAGCCACCGTGCTTCTACACCTGCATTGCTTGCTGTTTGGGGTTTTAGGCTGGGTTTCTGTACAGCACTTTGTGATATCAGCTGATGTACGAAGGGCTATGTAAATAAATTTGATTTGATTTGATTTGACCCACCATCTACCCAGGACCCACCATCTAACCAGGCCAGGACCCACCATCTACCCAGGACCCACCATCTAGCCAGGACCCACCATCTACCCAGGCCAGGACCCACCATCTACCAAGGTCAGGACCCACCATCTACCCAGGACCCACCATCTACCAAGGTCAGGACCCACCATCTACCCAGGACCCACCATCTACCCAGGCCAGGAACCACCATCTACCAGGACCCACCATCTACCCAGGAACCACCATCTACCCAGTACCCACCATCTACCGAGGACCCACCATCTAACCAGTACCCACCATCTACCCAGGACCCACCATATACCCAGGACCCACCATCTACCCAGGACCCACCATCTACCCAGGACCCAACATCTACCAGGACCCACCATCTACCCAGGACCCACCATCTACCCAGGACCCACCATCTACCCAGGACCCAGCATCTACCCAGGACCCACAATCTACCCAGGACCCACCATCTACCCAGGACCCACCATCTACCCAGGCCAGGACCCACCATCTACCCAGGACCCACCATCTACCCAGGCCAGGACCCACCATCTACCCAGGACACACTATCTACCCATTACCCACCATCTACCCAGGAGCCACCATCTACCGAGGACCCACCATCTAACCAGGAGCCACCATCTACCCAGGACCCACCATCTACCCAGGACACACCATCTACCCAGGACCCACCATCTACCCAGGACCCACCATCTACACAGAACAGGACCCACCATCTACCCAGGCCAGGACCCACCATCTACCAAGGTCAGGACCCACCATCTACCCAGGACCCACCATCTACCAAGGTCAGGACCCACCATCTACCCAGGACCCACCATCTACCCAGGCCAGGACCCACCATCTACCAGGACCCACCATCTACCCAGGAACCACCATCTACCCAGTACCCACCATCTACCGAGGACCCACCATCTAACCAGTACCCACCATCTACCCAGGACCCACCATATACCCAGGACCCACCATCTACCCAGGACCCACCATCTACCCAGGACCCACCATCTACCAGGACCCACCATCTACCCAGGACCCACCATCTACCCAGGACCCACCATCTACCCAGGACCCAGCATCTACCCAGGACCCACAATCTACCCAGGACCCACCATCTACCCAGGACCCACCATCTACCCAGGCCAGGACCCACCATCTACCCAGGACCCACCATCTACCCAGGCCAGGACCCACCATCTACCCAGGACACACTATCTACCCATTACCCACCATCTACCCAGGAGCCACCATCTACCGAGGACCCACCATTTAACCAGGAGCCACCATCTACCCAGGACCCACCATCTACCCAGGACCCACCATCTACCCAGGACCCACCATCTACCCAGAACAGGACCCACCATCTACCCAGGCCAGGACCCACCATCTACCAAGGCCAGGACCCACCATCTACCCAAGACCCACCATCTACCCAGGACCCACCATCTACCAAGGCCAGGAACCACCATCTACCCAGGCCAGGACCCACCATCTACCCAGGACCCACCATCTACCAATGTCAGGACCCACCATCTACCCAGGACCCACCATGTACCCAGGCCAGGAACCACCATCTACCAGGACCCACCATCTACCCAGGAACCACCATCTACCCAGTACCCACCATCTACCGAGGACCCACCATCTAACCAGTACCCACCATCTACCCAGGACCCACCATATACCCAGGACCCACCATCTACCCAGGACCCACCATCTACCCAGGACCCAACATCTACCAGGACCCACCATCTACCCAGGACCCACCATCTACCCAGGACCCACCATCTACCCAGGACCCAGCATCTACCCAGGACCCACAATCTACCCAGGACCCACCATCTACCCAGGACCCACCATCTACCCAGGCCAGGACCCACCATCTACCCAGGACCCACCATCTACCCAGGCCAGGACCCACCATCTACCCAGGACACACTATCTACCCATTACCCACCATCTACCCAGGAGCCACCATCTACCGAGGACCCACCATCTAACCAGGAGCCACCATCTACCCAGGACCCACCATCTACCCAGGACACACCATCTACCCAGGACCCACCATCTACCCAGGACCCACCATCTACACAGAACAGGACCCACCATCTACCCAGGCCAGGACCCACCATCTACCAAGGTCAGGACCCACCATCTACCCAGGACCCACCATCTACCAAGGTCAGGACCCACCATCTACCCAGGACCCACCATCTACCCAGGCCAGGACCCACCATCTACCAGGACCCACCATCTACCCAGGAACCACCATCTACCCAGTACCCACCATCTACCGAGGACCCACCATCTAACCAGTACCCACCATCTACCCAGGACCCACCATATACCCAGGACCCACCATCTACCCAGGACCCACCATCTACCCAGGACCCACCATCTACCAGGACCCACCATCTACCCAGGACCCACCATCTACCCAGGACCCACCATCTACCCAGGACCCAGCATCTACCCAGGACCCACAATCTACCCAGGACCCACCATCTACCCAGGACCCACCATCTACCCAGGCCAGGACCCACCATCTACCCAGGACCCACCATCTACCCAGGCCAGGACCCACCATCTACCCAGGACACACTATCTACCCATTACCCACCATTTACCCAGGAGCCACCATCTACCGAGGACCCACCATTTAACCAGGAGCCACCATCTACCCAGGACCCACCATCTACCCAGGACCCACCATCTACCCAGGACCCACCATCTACCCAGAACAGGACCCACCATCTACCCAGGCCAGGACCCACCATCTACCAAGGCCAGGACCCACCATCTACCCAAGACCCACCATCTACCCAGGACCCACCATCTACCAAGGCCAGGACCCACCATCTACCCAGGCCAGGTCCCACCATCTACCCAGGACCCACCATCTACCCAGGACCCACCATCTACCCAGGACCCACCATCTACCAGGACCCACCATCTACCCAGGACCCACCATCTACCCAGGACCCACCATCTACCCCAGGACCCACCATCTACCCAGGACCCACCATCTACCAGGACCCACCATCTACCCAGGACCCACCATCTACCCAGGACCCACCATCTACCCAGGACCCAGCATCTACCCAGGACCCACAATCTGTGGACCCACCATCTACCCAGGACCCACCATCTACCCAGGCCAGGACCCACCATCTACCCAGGACCCACCATCTACCCAGGCCAGGACCCACCATCTACCCAGGACACACTATCTACCCATTACCCACCATCTACCCAGGAGCCACCATCTACCGAGGACCCACCATTTAACCAGGAGCCACCATCTACCCAGGACCCACCATCTACCCAGGACACACCATCTACCCAGGACCCACCATCTACCCAGGACCCACCATCTACCCAGAACAGGACCCACCATCTACCCAAGACCCACCATCTACCCAGGACCCACCATCTACCAAGGCCAGGACCCACCATCTACCCAGGCCAGGACCCACCATCTACCCAGGACCCACCATCTACCAAGGCCAGGACCCACCATCTACCCAGGCCAGGTCCCACCATCTACCCAGGACCCACCATCTACCCAGGACCCACCATCTACCCAGGACACACCATCTACCCAGGACACACCATCTACCCAGGCCAGGACCCACCATCTACCCAGGACCCACCATCTACCAAGGCCAGGACCCACCATCTACCCAGGCCAGGTCCCACCATCTACCCAGGACCCACCATCTACCCAGGACCCACCATCTACCCAGGACCACCATCTACCCAGGACACACCATCTACCCAGGACCAGGACCCACCATCTAGGCCCCCACCAGGACCCACCATCTACCAAGGCCAGGACCCACCATCTACCCAGGCCAGGACCCACCATCTACCCAGGACCCACCATCTACCAAGGCCAGGACCCACCATCTACCCAGGCCAGGTCCCACCATCTACCCAGGACCCACCATCTACCCAGGACCCACCATCTACCCAGGACACACCATCTACCCAGGACACACCATCTACCCAGGCCAGGACCCACCATCTACCCAGGACCCACCATCTACCAAGGCCAGGACCCACCATCTACCCAGGCCAGGTCCACACCAGGTCCCACCATCTACCCAGGACCCACCATCTACCCAGGACCCACCATCTACCCAGGACACACCATCTACCCAGGACACACCATCTACCCAGGCCAGGACCCACCATCTACCCAGGACCCACCATCTACCCAGGACACACCATCTACCCAGGACCCACCATCTACCCAGGACCCACCATCTACCCAGGACCCACCATCTACCCAGGACACACCATCTACCCAGGCCAGGACCCACCATCTACCCAGGACCCACCATCTACCCAGGACCCACCATCTACCCAGAAACCACCATCTACCCAGAACCCACGAAGGTACTACTGCCAACAGTAGACAGGTGTGTTGTGAAGGTACTACTACCAACAGTAGACAGGTGTGAAGGTACTACTACCAACAGTAGACAGGTGTGTTGTGAAGGTACTACTACCAACAGTAGACAGGTGTGAAGGTACTACTACCAACAGTAGACAGGTGTGAAGGTACTACTGCCAACAGTAGACAGGTGTGTTATGAAGGTACTACTACCAACGGTAGACAGGTGTGAAAGTACTACTACCAACAGTAGACAGGTGTGTTGTGAAGGTACTACTGCCAACAGTAGACAGGTGTGTTGTGAAGGTAATACTACCAACAGTAGACAGGTGTGAAGGTACTACTACCAACAGTAGACAGGTGTGTTGTGAAGGTACTACTACCAACAGTAGACAGGTGTGTTGTGAAGGTACTACTACCAACAGTAGACAGGTGTGTTGTGAAAGTACTACTGCCAACAGTAGACAGGTGTGTTGTGAAGGTACTACTACCAACAGTAGACAGGTGTGAAGGTACTACTGCCAACAGTAGACAGGTGTGTTGTGAAGGTACTACTGCCAACAGTAGACAGGTGTGAAGTTACTACTACCAACAGTAGACAGGTGTGTTGTGAAGGTACTACTACCAACAGTAGACAGGTGTGTTGTGAAGGTACTACTACTAACAGTAGACAGGTGTGAAGATACTACTCCCAACAGTAGACAGGTGTGTTGTGAAGGTACTACTACCAACAGTAGACAGGTGTGTTGTGAAGGTACTACTACCAACAGTAGACAGGTGTGTTGTGAAGGTACTACTGCCAACAGTAGACAGGTGTGTTGTGAAGGTACTACTGCCAACAGTAGACAGGTGTGTTGTGAAGGTACTACTGCCAACAGTAGACAGGTGTGAAGGTACTACTACCAACAGTAGACAGGTGTGTTGTGAAGGTACTACTACCAACAGTAGACAGGTGTGTTGTGAAGGTACTACTACTAACAGTAGACAGGTGTGAAGGTACTACTACCAACAGTAGACAGGTGTGTTGTGAAGGTACTACTGCCAACAGTAGACAGGTGTGTTGTGAAGGTACTACTACCAACAGTAGACAGGTGTGTTGTGAAGGTACTACTGCCAACAGTAGTCATGTGTGTTGTGAAGGAACTACTACCAACAGTAGACAGGTGTGTTGTGAAGGTACTACTACCAACAGTAGACAGGTGTGAAGGTACTACTACCAACAGTAGACACGTGTGTTATGAAGGTACTACTGCCAACAGTAGACAGGTGTGAAGGTACTACTGCCAACAGTAGACAGGTGTGGTGTGAAGGTACTACTACCAACAGTAGACAGGTGTGTTGTGAAGGTACTACTACCAACAGTAGACAGGTGTGAAGGTACTACTACCAACAGTAGACAGGTGTGTTGTGAAGGTACTACTACCAACAGTAGACAGGTGTGTTGTGAAGGTACTACTACCAACAGTAGACAGGTGTGGTGTGAAGGTACTACTACCAACAGTAGACAGGTGTGAAGGTACTACTGCCAACAGTAGACATGTGTGTTGTAAAAGTACTACTACCAACAGTAGACAGGTGTGTTGTGAAGGTACTACTGCCAACAGTAGACATGTGTGTTGTAAAAGTACTACTACCAACAGTAGACAGGTGTGTTGTGAAGGTACTACTGCCAACAGTAGACAGGTGTGTTGTGAAGGTACTACTGCCAACAGTAGACACGTGTGAAGGTACTACTGCCAACAGTAGACAGGTGTGGTGTGAAGGTACTACAACCAACAGTACACAGGTGTGTTGTGAAGGTACTACTACCAACAGTAGACAGATGTGTTGTGAAGGTACTACTGCCAACAGTAGACACGTGTGAAGGTACTACTGCCAACAGTAGACAGGTGTGAAGGTACTACTGCCAACAGTAGACAGGTGTGAAGGTACTACTGCCAACAGTAGACAGGTGTGTTGTGAAGGTACTACTGCCAACAGTAGACAGGTGTGAAGGTACTACTACCAACAGTAGACAGGGGTGAAGGTACTACTGCCAACAGTAGACAGGTGTGGTGTGAAGGTACTACAACCAACAGTACACAGGTGTGTTGTGAAAGTACTACTACCAACAGTAGACAGGTGTGTTGTGAAGGTACTACTGCCAACAGTAGACAGGTGTGAAGGTACTTCTGCCAACAGTAGACAGGTGTGAAGGTACTACTACCAACAGTAGACAGGTGTGAAGGTACTACTGCCAACAGTAGACAGGTGTGTTGTGAAGGTACTACTGCCAACAGTAGACAGGTGTGAAGGTACTACTACCAACAGTAGACAGGTGTGAAGGTACTACTGCCAACAGTAGACAGGTGTGTTGTGAAGGTACTACTGCCAACAGTAGACAAGTGTGTTGTGAAGGTACTACTACCAACAGTAGACACGTGTCTTGTGAAGGTACTACTGCCAACAGTAGACAGGTGTGAAGGTACTACTGCCAACAGTAGACAGGTGTTTTGTGAAGGTACTACTGCCAACAGTAGACAGGTGTGTTGTGAAGGTACTACTACCAACAGTAGACAGGTGTGTTGTGAAGGTATTACTACCAACAGTAGACAGGTGTGGTGTGAAGGTACTACTACCAACAGTAGACAGGTGTGAAGGTACTACTACCAACAGTAGACAGGTGTGTTGTGAAGGTACTACTGCCAACAGTAGACAGGTGTGTTGTGAAGGTACTACTACCCACAGTAGACAGGTGTGAAGGTACTACTGCCAACAGTAGATAGGTGTGTTGTGAATGTACTACTGCCAACAGTAGACAGGTGTGAAAGTACTACTACCAACAGTAGACAGGTGTGAAAGTACTACCAACAGTGGACAGGTGTGTTGTGAAGGTACTACTACCAACAGTAGACAGGTGTGTTGTGAAGGTACTACTACCAACAGTGGACAGGTGTGTTGTGAAGGTACTACTACCAACAGTAGACAGGTGTGTTGTGAAGGTACTACTGCCAACAGTAGACAGGTGTATTGTGAAGGTACTACTGCCAACAGTAGACAGGTGTGTTGTGAAGGTACTACTACCAACAGTAGACAGGTGTGTTGTGAAGGTACTACTACCAACAGTAGACAGGTGTGGTGTGAAGGTACTACTGAATGTTTAAGGTGAGTCAGGCTGCAATCCGTCTGACCACAATACAATGAGATGATCCTGGGTTTAATTAGTCATGTAATTGGTCTGTTTTTACTGCACCTCTCCGCAACAGCATTATCAGGAAGTGGGCCCTGCAGTGTTCCTGTTGTAACCCTGTCTACACCAATGCCTCCATTATAATCCAACCGTTAAAGGGTGTAATTGTTGTCCAAAACAAACAGCCTGTCTCCTGAATGCCACGGCAACAGCAGCCTGTCTTCTGACTGCCACGGTAACAGCAGCCTGTCTTCTGACTGCCACGGTAACAGTCGTCTGTCTTTTGACTGCCACGGTAACAGTCGTCTGTCTTCTGACTGCCACGGTAACAGTCGTCTGTCTTCTGACTGCCACGGTAACAGTCGTCTGTCTTCTGACTGCCACGGTAACAGTCGTCTGTCTTCTGACTGCCACGGTAACAGTCGTCTGTCTTCTGACTGCCACGGTGACAGCAGCCTGTCTTCTGACTGCCACGGTAACAGCAGCCTGTCTTCTGACTGCCACGGTAACAGCAGCATGTCTTCTGACTGCCACGGTAACAGTCGTCTGTCTTCTGACTGCCACGGTAACAGTCCCTCAGCATCTAGTTCTGGACAGAACAAAAGGGGGGAAAATACAGTCGCAGGATGTTAATGATGTTGTTTTTTCACCAAATGGGTCTTTTGACCCGTATTGTTCTACAGTGTAATATACAATATTATATGGTTATAGAGGGTTATAGAGGGTTATAGAGGGTTATAGAGGGCTGTAGAGGGTTATAGATGGTTATAGAGGGTTATAGAGGGTTACAGAGGGTTATAGAGGGGTATAGAGGGTTATAGAGGGTTATAGTGGGTTACAGAGGGTTATAGAGGGTTATAGAGGGTTATAGAGGGTTCTAGAGGGTTGTAGAGGGTTATAGAGGGTTGTAGAGGGTTATAGAGGGTTATAGAGGGCTATAGAGGGTTATAGAGGGTTGTAGAGGGTT
>NW_024608700.1:17500-25000 GCF_018296145.1 Oncorhynchus tshawytscha | reverse complement strand
TACAACCCATATTTATGATTTATTTTATCTTGTGTCCTTTAGATTTGTAGTTAGAACACTGTATATATATATAATATGACAGAATGTCTTTACTGTTTTGAAACTTCTGAGACAGTTAATTTTTCTACCTCACTACCTCACTTTCTACCTCACTTGAATGTTAACACATGTTTCCCATGCCAATAAAGCAGAGAGAATTGAATTGAATTGACAGAGAGACAGAGAGAGAGAGAGAGAGAGAGAGAGACAGAGAGACAGAGAGAGAGAGAGAGAGAGAGAGACAGAGAGACAGAGAGACAGAGAGAGTGAGAGAGAGAGAGAGACAGAGAGAGAGAGAGACAGAGAGAGAGACAGAGAGACAGAAAGCCCTTGAATTGAGAGAGAGAGAGAGTAGCCATGTTACATGAATGTGTTCATCAGATACGGGCAGCTCTGTACCAGCAACATACGTGATCATGTTACAAACAACGACACCACAAGCCTTGAACACACAGCGTAGCTATCTCCTCCATCTGTGCAACACCACACGGTCTGAAGGGCGGTTGATCAAGGCACAGCACCAGTGTATGAGAGGTCATCCTTCATAGAGAGATAACACAGGATGTGTCTGAAATGGAACCCTGTTCACTACGTAGTGCACTACTCTAGACCAGAGGCCTATTCCCTATATAGTGGTACTACTATAGACCAGAGCCCTATTCCCTATATAGTGGTACTACTATAGACCAGAGCCCTATTCCCTATATAGTGGTACTACTATAGACCAGAGCCCTATTCCCTATATAGTGGTACTACTATAGACCAGGGCCCTATTCCCTATATAGTGCACTACTTTAGACCGGGGCCCTATTCCCTATATAGTGCACCACTTTAGACCTGAGCCCTATAGAGCCCTATTCCCTATATAGTGCACCACTTTAGACCAGAGCCCTATAGAGCCCTATTCCCTATATAGTGCACTACTTTAGACCAGAGCCCTATAGAGCTATAGAGCCCTATTCCCTATATATAGTGCACTACTTTAGACCAGAGCCCTATAGAGCCCTATTCCCTATATAGTGCACTACTTTAGACCAGAGACTTATGGCACCCTATTCCCTATATATATAGCGCACTACTTTAGACCAGAGCCCTATGGAATAGGGCGCCATTTGGGATGTATCCTATAGATCCTATCTGTGTTTCTCACACTGCATTACTTCAGGAATAACACCCCAGTACTGTTCCATGTAAACAAGAACACAACAAAACACCTCATGGAACGCCCCACGATTAACCCTCTCCCTCTCTTTCTCTCTCCCTTCCCCTCTAACCCTCTCTATCTCTCTCCCTCTTTCTCTCTATCTCCCTCCCCTCTATCTCTCTCTTCAGGTCTCCTCTCTCCTATCTCTCTCTCCCTTCCCCTCTAACCCTCTCTATCTCTCTCTCTCTCCCTTCCCCTCTAACCCTCTCTATCTCTCTCCCTCTATCTCCCTCTCCCCTCTCTCTCTCTCTCTCTCCCTTCCCCTCTAACCCTCTCTATCTCTCTCTGCCTCTCTCTCTCTCTCTCTTCCCCTCCAACCCTCTAACCTCTCTCTCTCTTCCCCTCTAACCCTCTCTCTCTCTCTCCCTTCCCTCTAACCCTCTCTCTCTCCCTTCCCCTCTAACCCTCTCTCTCTCTCCCTTCCCCTCTAACCCTCTCTCTCTCTCTCTCTCTCTCTCTCTCTCCCTTCCCCTCTAAGCCTCTCTCTATCTCTCCCTTCCCCTCTAACCCTCTCTATCTCTCTCCCTCTATCTCCCTCTATCTCTCTCTCTCTCTCTCTCTCTCCCTTCCCCTCTAACCCTCTCTATCTCTCTCTGCCTCTCTCTCTCCCTTCCCCTCTAACCCTCTATCTCTCTCTCCTCTCCCTCTCCCTTCCCCTCTAACCCTCTCTCTCTCTCCCTTCCCCTCTAACCCTCTCTATCTCTCTCTATCTCCTCTCTCTCTCTCTCCCCCTTCCCCTCTAACCCTCTCTATCTCTCCCTCCCCTCTAACCCTCTCTATCTCTCTCTCTCTCCCTCTCCCCTCTCTAACCCTCTCTCTATCTCTCCCTTCCCCTCTAACCCTCTCTATCTCTCTCCCTCTATCTCTCTCTAACCCTCTATCTCTCTCTCCCTTCCCCTCTAACCCTCTCTATCTCTCTCCCCTCTATCCCCTCTCTCTATCTCTCTCCCTCTAACCCTCTCTATCTCTCTCTCTCCCCTCTCTCTATCTCCCTCCCCTCTAACCCTCTCTATCTCTCTCTCTATCCCCTCTCTCTATCTCTCTCCCTCTAACCCTCTCTATCTCTCTCTTTCTTCAGGTCTCTCTCCTCCTTGTTTTCTTCATCACAATTGGAGACACGTGATATTTTCTTAAGCCTGTTGCCTGGGTGAGCTTCCCTCTCAGGGGGAGAAACCATAAAGCCATGGTTGACTTGGACCACAGCTATGTTGCTGGGTTAAAAGGGGCTATCTGCAATTTGTACAACCATTTTTTTGGACATTCCAATCATGATATATACCCGTAGATTCTTTAAAAGTACGTCTGGCAGATTGTCACATTAACACACCGATGTAGTGTAGCTGTGGTCTACTTTGGTGTGTTGAAGGTGAATATGACAGTATCTCTACACACACACACACACACACACACACACACACACACACACACACACACATACATACACACACACACACGCACGCACGCACGCACACACACACACACACACACGCGCGCACGCACGCACACACACACACACACACCCTCCTTTCTCTCCCTACCATACGTAAGACATGATACAAAATATTGTGATATAACACCGGACCACAAATATGGTATCGTCGGTAACAGGCTTCATCAGGAGATGTGTTAATGATGTTGACCCCACAATAACCCTGTATGGATGGAGATATCAGTATCCTGCTGAGAGCCCGCACTGCATCAGTCCACATCAGTACCCTGCTGAGAGCCCGCACTGCATCAGTCCATATCAGTATCCTGCTGAGAGCCCGCACTGCATCAGTCCATATCAGTATCCTGCTGAGAGCCGGTACTGCATCAGTCCATATCAGTACCCTGCTGAGAGCCCACTGCATCAGTCCATATCAGTACCCTGCTGAGAGCCCGCACTGCATCAGTCCATATCAGTATCCTGCTGAGAGCCCGTACTGCATCAGTCCATATCAGTACCCTGCTGAGAGCCGGTACTGCATCAGTCCATATCAGTACCCTGCTGAGAGCCCGTACTGCATCAGTCCATATCAGTACCCTGCTGAGAGCCCGTACTGCATCAGTCCATATCAGTACCCTGCTGAGAGCCCACACTGCATCAGTCCATATCAGTACCCTGCTGAGAGCCGGTACTGCATCAGTCCATATCAGTACCCTGCTGAGAGCATACTCCTCTATACTCCCCTAGTCTCCTCTACACTCCTCTACACTCCTCTCATATCCTCTAGTCTCCTATATACTCCTCTATACTCCTCTAGTCTCCTCTCCTCTACCTTCCTCTACTCTCCCCTAGTCTCCTCTACACTCCTCTAGTCTCCTCTACACTCCTCTAGTCTCCTCTTGTCTCCTCTAGTCTCCCCTAGTCTCCTCTATACTCCTCTATACTCCTCTACACTCCTCTAGTCTCCTCTAGTCTCCTCTATACTCCTCTCATCTCCTCTAGTCTCCTCTATACTTCTCTAGTCTCCTCTACACTCCTCTAGTCTCCACTTGTCCCTAGTCTCCTCTATACACCTCTATACTCCTCTAGTCTCCTCTACACTCCTCTCATCTCCTCTAGTCTCCTCTCGTCTCCTCTAGTCTCCTCTATACTCCTCTAGTCGCCTCTAGTCTCCTCTATACTCCTCTCGTCTCCTCTAGTCTCCTCTCCTCTCCTCTAGTCTCCTCTAGTCTCCTCTAGTCTCCTCTACACTCCTCTCGTCTCCTCTAGTCTCCTCTCGTCTCCTCTATACTCCTCTAGTCTCCTCTCGTCTCCTCTCGTCTCCTCTAGTCTCCTCTAGTCTCCTCTAGTCTCCTCTATACTCCCCTGTGGCCTGTGGTTCTCTATGAGTGCCTGTGTTTTTCTACTCTGTGCCAGTAATGTGGTATGCTACATTTTATTAGAGTAAACATGGGGACTTTTATTTTCTCAACTGTACTTACAGTAATGACGGGTTAATGTTGTGAGTGTATAGCAGAGCCAGATGTTGAGTCACTATAGTGGAGGGAGGGAGGGAGGGAGAACATGCCCCCTGGAGTGTATGTGTGTGTGTGCGTGCGTGTCCCAGGGACTTGTTTATACCTCTTATTGTATATCTCCCAGATATTGGACAGCAACTTCACCTTAACCCCCCCCCGCAACCCCCAGCCAATCAGCCACTCCGACCATCAATCAGCCACTCCTACCATCAAAACATAATCTGGTATGGATCGTCCTCATCATTAACATATCAATACGAATCATCCATTTATATCTGTTTATATCCACCTGGTTCAATGGTAAGATGTCCATCAGTGTCCTTTCATCAGTATCCTTCCATCAGTATCCTTCCATCAGTATTCTTCCATCAGTATCCTTCCATCAGTATCCTTCCATCAGTGTCCTTCCATCAGTATCCTTCCATCAGTATCCTTCCATCAGTATCCTTCCATCAGTATCCTTCCATCAGTATCCTTCCATCAGTATCCTTCCATCAGTATCCTTCCATCAGTATTCTTCCATCAGTATCCTTCCATCAGTATCCTTCCATCAGTATCCTTCCATCAGTGTCCTTCCATCAGTATCCTTCCATCAGTATCCTTCCATCAGTGTCCTTCCATCAGTATCCTTCCATCAGTATCCTTCCATCAGTTCTTCCATCAGTATCCTTCCATCAGTATCCTTCCATCAGTATCCTTCCATCAGTATCCTTCCATCAGTATCCTTCCATCAGTGTCCTTCCATCAGTATCCTTCCATCAGTGTCCATCCATCATATCCTTCCATCAGTGTCCTTCCATCAGTATCCTTCCATCAGTATCCTTCCATCAGTATCCTTCCATCAGTGTCCTTCCATCAGTGTCCTTCCATCAGTATCTTCCATCAGTATCCTTCCACTGGAGGACTGTGGGTGATAAGGGCTGATAAGTGGCTGTAGGTGGTATCCTGATAAGTGGCTGTGGGTGGTAAGGGCTGATAAGTGGCTGTGGGTGGTAAGGGCTGATAAGTGGCTGTGGGTGGTGAGGGCTGATAAGTGGCTGTGGGTGGTAAGGGCTGATAAGTGGCTGTGGGTGGTGAGTTTCTGATAAGTGGCTGTGGGTGATAAGGGCTGATAAGTGGCTGTGGGTGGTATCCTGACAAGTGGCTGTGGGTGACAAGGGCTGATAAGTGGCTGTGGGTGGTAAGGGCTGATAAGTGGCTGTGGGTGGTATCCTGATAAGTGGCTGTGGGTGGTAAGGGCTGATAAGTGGCTGTGGGTGGTAAGGGCTGATAAGTGGCTGTGGGTGGTAGTACAGCAGTACAATAACAGTCTTCATCATCATCATCATCACCACCACCATCACCTTCACCATCATCATCATCATCAACATCACCATCATCATCACCATCACCTTCACCATCATCACCACCATCACCATCATCACCACCATCACCATCATCATCACCATCATCACCATCATCATCACCATCATAGAAACACTGTAAGGTAGAACACCAACAAGAATGAGACCGAGAGACAGAGGGAGAGAGTCAGAGAGAGAGAGAGAGAAAAGGAGAGAGCGAAAGATTAGAGAGGGC
This sequence comes from Oncorhynchus tshawytscha, assembly GCF_018296145.1. NCBI lineage: Eukaryota > Metazoa > Chordata > Actinopteri > Salmoniformes > Salmonidae > Oncorhynchus > Oncorhynchus tshawytscha. Next base: position 19,233 of record NW_024608700.1, on the reverse strand, counting down.
GAGGGAGAGGGAGAGAGAGAGAGAGAGAGAGAGAGAGAGAGAGAGAGAGAGAGAGAGAGAGAGAGAGAGAGAGGAGAGAGGGGGGAGAGGGGGGAGAGAGAGAGAGAGGGGGAGAGAGAGAGAGGGGGAGAGAGAGAGGGGGAGAGAGAGAGAGGGGAGAGAGAGAGAGGGAGAGAGAGAGGGAGAGGGGGAGAGGGGGGAGAGGAGAGAGAGAGGGGAGAGAGGAAAGGAGAGAGCGAAAGATTGAGAGAGGGGAAGAGGAGAAATGGAGAGAGGGAGAGAGGGAGAGGGAGAGAGACAGGGAGAGAGAGGGAGAGAGGGGAGGGGAGACAGGGAGAGACAGGGAGAGAGAGGGAGGGAGAGAGAGAGGGAGAGAGAGGAGAGAGAGACAGGGAGAGAGAGGGAGAGGGAGAGAGAGGAGGGGAGAGAGAGAGAGAGGAGAGGGAGAGAGGAGAGAGGGAGAGGGAGACAGGGAGAGGGAGAGAGAGAAGACAAAAAAAGTTGACTGAGAGGAATCTGTAAGGTGCTGAGCAGAAGGGAGCAAGATAATATAATAGATTTCCATTAATTATAGGGCCTACAGCTGTCATCTTTTTCTGCTGTTCGTCTCCTTCTGACAACGTAAAGTACCACTGAATGTGTCATCAACCACCAAAACATCTTCTCTTAGTCATATCAAGCCAACAACTGTGTGTGTGTGTGTGTGTGTGTGTGTGTGTGTGTGTGTGTGTGTGTGTGTGTGTGTGTGTGTGTGTGTGTTGTCCCAAATGGAGTACTTTTCCCTAGCAGAGGAGATATACACTAGACCTGTCCCAAATGGAGTACTTTTCCCTAGCAGAGGAGATATACACTACACCTGTCCCAAATGGAGCCCCTTTCCCTAGCAGAGGAGATATACACTGGACCTGTCCCAAATGGAGCCCTTTTCCCTAGCAGAGGAGATATACACTAGACCTGTCCCAAATGGAGCCCTTTTCCCTAGCAGAGGAGATATACACTAGACCTGTCCCAAATGGAGCCCTTTTCCCTAGCAGAGGAGATATACACTAGACCTGTCCCAAATGGAGCCCTTTTCCCTAGCAGAGGAGATATACACTAGACCTGTCCCAAATGGAGCCCTTTTCCCTAGCAGAGGAGATATACACTAGACCTGTCCCAAATGGAGCCCTTTTCCCTAGCAGAGGAGATATACACTACACCTGTCCCAAATTGAGTCCTTTTCCCTACCTAGTGCGCTGCAGGGTACCGGTGAAAATAAATCAAAGTAGTGCACTATGTACGGAAGAGAGTTCTATTTGGGACGTAGCGACAGAACAGTGAAGTCTTATAGGGATGATGAAGCTATCTGTTCACCAGCCACACAACAGTCCAATGAAATGAGACCTTAGTTAATGTTTATCAGAAAGACAAATAGAACAAAAAGGATTGTCAAATAGAACACCCATAGACCCAGAGACAGTAAAACAGAGGCACACACACACACACACACACACACACACACACACACACACACACACACACACACACACACACACACACACACACACACACACACACACACACACACACGTACACACACACACACACACACACACACACACACACACGTGTCACACACACACACACACACACGTACACACACACACACGTACACACACACACACACACACACACACACACACACACACACGTACACACACACACACGTACACACACACGCACACACACACACA
>NW_024608700.1:0-12500 GCF_018296145.1 Oncorhynchus tshawytscha | reverse complement strand
TTCTTCGGTGTCATTGAGGATCTATCATGATCCAAACACGCCAACACAGTCTTGAAGAGGGCACAACCATGCCTATTCCCCCTCAGGAGGCTGAAAAGATTCAACATGGTCCCTCAGATCCTCAAAATGTTCTACAGCTGCACCATCGAGAGCATCCAGACTGGTTGCATCACCGCCTGGTACGGCAATTGCTCGGCCTCTGACCACAAGTCGCTACAGAGGGTAGTGCGTACGGCCCAGTACATCACTGGGGCCAAGCTCCCTGCCATCCAGGACCTCTATACCAGACGGTGTGTCAGAAGAAGTCCCTAAAAATTGTCACCCAAGTTATAAACTGTTCTCTCCGCTACCGCACGGCAAACAATACCGATGCGCCAGGTGTGGAACCAACAGGAACCTGAACAGCTTCTACATCCAAACCATAAGACTGCTGAATAGTTGGTCCGGGAAGCTATTGGTAAACTATTTAACTATCTGCACTGACCCATTTTTGACTCATTGACTACACTTCCTGTATATAGCCATGTTATTACCTGCTACTTCCTGTATGTAGCCATGTTATTACCTGGTACTTCCTGTATGTAGCCATGTTATTACCTGGTACTTCCTGTATATAGCCATGTTATTACATGGTACTGGCACTGTTATTACTGGTATATAGCCATGTTATTACATGGTACTTCCTGTATGTAGCCATGTTATTACCTGGTACTTCCTGTATGTAGCCATGTTATTACCTGGTACTTCCTGTATTTATTACCTGGTACTTCCTGTATGTAGCCATGTTATTACCTGGTACTTCCTGTATGTAGCCATGTTATTACCTGGTACTTCCTGTATGTAGCCATGTTATTACCTGGTACTTCCTGTATGTAGCCATGTTATTACCTGGTACTTCCTGTATGTAGCCATGTTATTACCTGGTACTTCCTGTATGTAGCCATGTTATTACCTGGTACTTCCTGTATGTAGCCATGTTATTACCTGGTACTTCCTGTATGTAGCCATGTTATTACCTGGTACTTCCTGTATGTAGCCATGTTATTACCTGGTACTTCCTGTATGTAGCCATGTTATTACCTGGTACTTCCTGTATGTAGCCATGTTATTACCTGGTACTTCCTGTATGTAGCCATGTTATTACCTGGTACTTCCTGTATGTAGCCATGTTATTGTTACTCATTGTGTATTTTTTTAAACGTTATTATTGAGTGTTATTACTTTTCTATTATTGATCTGTTATCTTTCTCTCTGCGTTGTTGGGAACGGCCTGTAATTATGTACGTCACTGTTAGTCTTCATCTGCTGCTCATGAAGCATATGAGAAATAAACTTGTATTTGATTTAATAACATGCTGTGGTGGATGTGAATGGATACCAACACAGATGGCTGACATTTTGGCTCAAAATGTGTCAGTTTCACCCACCACATATCAGAGATCACAGTCCAATATTCAACTCAGTTCTTCACATTTTCTTATGGGAGCCTTCATCACTAGAGAGCTCTTCACTTGAATCACAGCAGAACTGAATGGGGAAGAATATTGGCGCGGCACACACTGTTAGATAGGCCTTCATCACTAGAGAGCTCTTCACTTGAATCACAGCAGAACTGAATGGGGAAGAATATTGGGCACACTGAATGGGGAAGAATACACACACACACACACACACACTGTTAGATAGGCCTTCATCACTAGAGAGCTCTTCACAATCACAGGAGAACTGAATGGGGAAGAATATTGGCGCGGCACACTGAATGGGGAAGAATATTGGCGTAGCACACACTGTTAGATAGGCCTTCATCACTAGAGAGCTCTTCACTTGAATCACAGCAGAACTGAATGGGGAAGAATATTGGCGCGGCACACTGAATGGGGAAGAATACTGGCGTAGCACACACTGTTGGCTGACTGTGGATCTATCTCCCAGATGTGTTTGGGCCAGGTCAGGGCAGATTCCAAACACACACACACACACACACACACACACACAGACACACAGACACACAGACACACAACACACACACACACACACACACACACACACATAGGCCCTCCCCTACTTGACAGCAGTTTGGAAACAGTAATGATTTATAGAGTGAATCACAGAGCCACTGATTATGTGAAAACAGTCAAAGAGTAAGAACGACAACACTGATTCTATCTAGGTGGATTTCACTTCTCTAGGCACAGAGTAAGAAAGACAACACTGATTCTATCTAGGTGGACTTCACTTCTCTAGGCACAGAGTAAGAAAGACAACACTGATTCTATCTAGGTGGACTTCACTTCTCTAGGCACAGAGTAAGAAAGACAACACTGATTCACTTCTCTAGGCACAGAGTAAGAACGACAACACTGATTCACTTCTCTAGGCACAGAGTAAGAAAGACAACACTGATTCTATCTAGGTGGACTTCACTTCTCTAGGCACAGAGTAAGAACGACAACACTGATTCACTTCTCTAGGCACAGAGTAAGAAAGACAACACTGACCCAGTTTAGATATGCACGGCACATTCTTCTGGTCTTTATTTGGTCAGTGATTTGGTGACTTTGACAAATGCCACGGTGTCTTACAGCTGGTCTGTTTACCACAAGGTCCTGAAGAAGGAACCACCTCTGGTAGAATCAAACAAAGAAACAAAGCAGTGTTTCCCATGTGTTCTCTAGTGTTGTTTAAAATAAATCCCCAGAGGCGCAGCGGTCTAAAACACTGCATCTCAGTGAGAGAGGCGTCACTACAGTCCCTGGTTCGAATCTAGGCTGCATCACATCCGGACAGTGATTAGGAGTCCCGTAGGGTGGGCCACAATGGGCCCAGTGTTGGTCAGGGGGAGGCCGTCATCGTAAATAAAAATGAACAGGAAGATGATTCCTCACTGAGCCATTGATGAACAGGAAGATGATTCCTCACTGAGCCATTGACCAGGAAGATGATTCCTCACTGAGCCATTGATGAACAGGAAGATGATTCCTCACTGAGCCATTGACCAGGAAGATGATTCCTCACTGAGCCATTGATGAACAGGAAGATGATTCCTCACTGAGCCATTGATGAACAGGAAGATGATTCCTCACTGAGCCATTGATGAACAGGAAGATGATTCCTCACTGAGCCATTGACCAGGAAGATGATTCCTCACTGAGCCATTGATGAACAGGAAGATGATTCCTCACTGAGCCATTGACCAGGAAGATGATTCCTCACTGAGCCATTGACCAGGTGAGGAGGAGCTGAGCGAAGTCATTAACGATGTGGTAGAAGAGACATGAGAGATCAGTTATCAGTATGGTGAGCTGGACTAACAGACCAATAGTTATCAGTATGGCGAGTTGGACTAACAGGCCAATAGTTATCAGTATGGTGAGCTGGACTAACAGGCCAATAGTTATCAGTATGGTGAGTTGGACTAACAGGCCAATAGTTATCAGTATGGTGAGTTGGACTAACAGGCCAATAGTTATCAGTATGGTGAGCTGGACTAACAGGCCAATAGTTATCAGTATGGTGAGTTGGACTAACAGGCCAATAGTTATCAGTATGGTGAGCTGGACTAACAGGCCAATAGTTATCAGTATGGTGAGTTGGACTAACAGGCCAATAGTTATCAGTATGGTGAGCTGGACTAACAGGCCAAAAGTTATCAGTATGGACTAACAGGCCAATAGTTATCAGTATGGATGGACTAACAGGCCAATAGTTATCAGTATGGACTAACAGGCCAATAGTTATCAGTATGGTGAGCTGGACTAACAGGCCAAAAGTTATCAGTATGGACTAACAGGCAAATAGTTATCAGTATGGACTAACAGGCCAATAGTTATCAGTATGGACTAACAGGCCAATAGTTATCAGTATGGATGGACTAACAGGCCAATAGTTATCAGTATGGATGGACTAACAGGCCAATAGCTATCAGTATGGATGGACTAACAGGCCAATAGTTATCAGTATGGATGGACTAACAGGCCAATAGTTATCAGTATGGATGGACTAACAGACCAATAGTTATCAGTATGGATGGACTAACAGGCCAATAGCTATCAGTATGGATGGACTAACAGGCCAATCGTTATTAGTATGGACTAACAGGCCAATAGTTATCAGTATGGTGAGTTGGACTAACAGGCCAATAGTTATCAGTATGGTGAGTTTGACTAACAGGCCAATAGTTATCAGTATGGACTAACAGGCCAATAGTTATCAGTATGGTGAGTTGGACTAACAGGCCAATAGTTATTAGTATGGACTAACAGGCCAATAGTTATCAGTATGGTGAGCTGGACTAACAGGCCAATAGTTATCAGTATGGTGAGCTGGACTAACAGGCCAATAGTTATCAGTATGGTGAGCTGGACTAACAGGCCAATAGTTATCAGTATGGTGAGCTGGACTAACAGGCCAATAGTTATTAGTATGGACTAACAGGCCAATAGTTATCAGTATGGTGAGCTGGACTAACAGGCCAATAGTTATCAGTATGGTGAGCTGGACTAACAGGCCAATAGTTATCAGTATGGTGAGCTGGACTAACAGGCCAATAGTTATCAGTATGGACTAACAGGCCAATAGTTATCAGTATGGACTAACAGGCCAAAGTTATCAGTATGGTGAGTTAGACTAACAGGCCAATAGTTATCAGTATGGACTAACAGGCCAATAGTTATCAGTATGGTGAGTTGACTAACAGGCCAATAGTTATTAGTATGGACTAACAGGCCAATAGTTATCAGTATGGTGAGCTGGACTAACAGGCCAATAGTTATCAGTATGGTGAGCTGGACTAACAGGCCAATAGTTATCAGTATGGTGAGCTGGACTAACAGGCCAATAGTTATCAGTATGGACTAACAGGCCAATAGTTATCAGTATGGACTAACAGTCCAAAGGTTATCAGTATGGTGAGTTAGACTAACAGGCCAATAGTTATCAGTATGGTGAGTTGGACTAACATGCCAATAGTTATCAGTATGGACTAACAGGCCAATAGTTATCAGTATGGTGAGTTGGACTAACAGGCCAATATTTATCAGTATGGATGGACTAACAGGCCAATAGTTATCAGTATGGTGAGCTGGACTAACAGGCCAATAGTTATCAGTATGGATGGACTAACAGGCCAATCGTTATTTGGACTAACAGGCCAATAGTTATCAGTATGGTGAGTTGGACTAACAGGCCAATAGTTATCAGTATGGTGAGCTGGACTAACAGGCCAATAGTTATCAGTATGGTGAGCTGGACTAACAGGCCAATAGTTATCAGTATGGTGAGTTGGACTAACAGGCCAATAGTTATCAGTATGGTGAGTTGGACTAACAGGCCAATAGTTATCAGTATGGTGAGCTGGACTAACAGGCCAATAGTTATCAGTATGGTGAGTTGGACTAACAGGCCAATAGTTATCAGTATGGATGGACTAACAGGCCAATAGTTATCAGTATGGTGAGCTGGACTAACAGGCCAATAGTTATCAGTATGGTGAGCTGGACTAACAGGCCAAAGTTATCAGTATGGTGAGCTGGACTAACAGGCCAAATAGTTATCAGTATGGACTAACAGGCCAATAGTTATCAGTATGGACTAACAGGCCAATAGTTATCAGTATGGACTAACAGGCCAATAGTTATCAGTATGGATGGACTAACAGGCCAATAGTTATCAGTATGGACTAACAGGCCAATAGTTATCAGTATGGTGACTGGACTAGGCCAATATTTATCAGTATGGATGGACTAACAGGCCAATAGTTATCAGTATGGTGAGCTGGACTAACAGGCCAATAGTTATCAGTATGGTGAGTGGACTAACAGGCCAATAGTTATCAGTATGGTGAGTTGGACTAACAGGCCAATAGTTATCAGTATGGTGATGGACTAACAGGCCAATAGTTATCAGTATGGTGAGTTGGACTAACAGGCCAATAGTTATCAGTATGGTGAGCTGGACTAACAGGCCAATAGTTATCAGTATGGTGAGTGGACTAACAGGCCAATAGTTATCAGTATGGTGAGCTGGACTAACAGGCCAATAGTTATCAGTATGGACTAACAGGCCAATAGTTATCAGTATGGATGGACTAACAGGCCAATAGTTATCAGTATGGTGAGTTGGACTAACAGGCCAATAGTTATCAGTATGGTGAGTTGGACTAACAGGCCAATAGTTATCAGTATGGACTAACAGGCCAATAGTTATCAGTATGGACTAACAGGCCAATAGTTATCAGTATGGACTAACAGGCCAATAGTTATCAGTATGGATGGACTAACAGGCCAATAGTTATCAGTATGGATGGACTAACAGGCCAATAGTTATCAGTATGGGACTAACAGGCCAATAGTTATCAGTATGGATGGACTAACAGGCCAATAGTTATCAGTATGGACTAACAGGCCAATAGTTATCAGTATGGAGTTGGACTAACAGGCCAATAGCTATCAGTATGTTGGACTAACAGGCCAATAGTTATTAGTGATGGACTAACAGGCCAATAGTTATCAGTATGGTGAGTTGGACTAACAGGCCAATAGTTATCAGTATGGACTAACAGGCCAATAGTTATCAGTATGGTGAGTTTGACTAACAGGCCAATAGTTATCAGTATGGACTAACAGGCCAATAGTTATCAGTATGGTGAGTTGGACTAACAGGCCAATAGTTATTAGTATGGACTAACAGGCCAATAGTTATCAGTATGGTGAGCTGGACTAACAGGCCAATAGTTATCAGTATGGTGAGCTGGACTAACAGGCCAATAGTTATCAGTATGGTGAGCTGGACTAACAGGCCAATAGTTATCAGTATGGTGAGCTGGACTAACAGGCCAATAGTTATCAGTATGGACTAACAGGCCAATAGTGGGACTAACAGTCCAAAGGTTATCAGTATGGTGAGTTAGACTAACAGGCCAATAGTTATCAGTATGGAGCTGGAACAGGCCAATAGTTATCAGTATGGTGAGTTGGACTAACAGGCCAATAGTTATCAGTATGGAGCTGGAACAGGCCAATAGTTATCAGTATGGTGAGCTGGAAACAGGCCAATAGTTATCAGTATGGTGAGCTGGACTAACAGGACAATAGTTATCAGTATGGTGAGCTGGACTAACAGGCCAATAGTTATCAGTATGGATGGACTAACAGGCCAATAGTTATCAGTATGGACTAACAGGCCAATAGTTATCAGTATGGACTAACAGGCCAATAGTTATCAGTATGGACTAACAAGTCAATAATCAGTATGCTAACAGGCCATAGTTATCAGTATGGTGAGCTGGACTAACAGGCCAATAGTTATCAGTATGGACTAACAGGCCAATAGTTATCAGTATGGATGGCCACTAACAGGCCAATAGTTATCCAATAGTCCAATCAGTATGGTGAGTTAGACTAACAGGCCAATAGTTATCAGTATGGTGAGTTGGACTAACAGGCCAATAGTTATCAGTATGGTGAGTTGGACTAACAGGCCAATAGTTATCAGTATGGTGAGCTGGACTAACAGGCCAATAGTTATCAGTATGGACTAACAGGCCAATAGTTATCAGTATGGTGAGCTGGACCCAACAGGCCAATAGTTATCAGTATGGTGAGCTGGACTAACAGGCCAATAGTTATCAGTATGGTGAGCTGGACTAACAGGCCAATAGTTATTAGTATGGACTAACAGGCCAATAGTTATCAGTATGGTGAGCTGGACTAACAGGCCAATAGTTATCAGTATGGACTAACAGGCCAATAGTTATCAGTATGGTGAGTTGGACTAACAGGCCAATAGTTATTAGTATGGACTAACAGGCCAATAGTTATCAGTATGGTGAGCTGGACTAACAGGCCAATAGTTATCAGTATGGTGAGCTGAACTAACAGGCCAATAGTTATCAGTATGGTGAGCTGGACTAACAGGCCAATAGTTATCAGTATGGTGAGCTGGACTAACAGGCCAATAGTTATCAGTATGGACTAACAGTCCAATAGTTATCAGTATGGACTAACAGGCCAATAGTTATCAGTATGGTGAGTTGGACTAACAGGCCAATAGTTATCAGTATGGACTAACAGGCCAATAGTTATCAGTATGGTGAGTTTGACTAACAGGCCAATAGTTATCAGTATGGACTAACAGGCCAATAGTTATCAGTATGGTGAGCTGGACTAACAGGCCAATAGTTATCAGTATGGTGAGCTGGACTAACAGGCCAATAGTTATCAGTATGGTGAGCTGGACTAACAGGACAATAGTTATCAGTATGGTGAGCTGGACTAACAGGCCAATAGTTATCAGTATGGACTAACAGTCCAAAGGTTATCAGTATGGTGAGTTAGACTAACAGGCCAATAGTTATCAGTATGGTGAGTTGGACTAACAGGCCAATAGTTATCAGTATGGACTAACAGTCCAATAGTTATCAGTATGGACTAACAGGCCAATAGTTATCAGTATGGTGAGTTGGACTAACAAGCCAATATTTATCAGTATGGATGGACTAACAGGCCAATAGTTATCAGTATGGTGAGTTGGACTAACAAGCCAATATTTATCAGTATGGATGGACTAACAGGCCAATAGTTATCAGTATGGTGAGTTGGACTAACAGGCCAATAATTATCAGTATGGACTAACAGGCCAATAGTTATCAGTATGGACTAACAGTCCAAAGGTTATCAGTATGGTGAGTTAGACTAACAGGCCAATAGTTATCAGTATGGTGAGTTGGACTAACAGGCCAATAGTTATCAGTATGGACTAACAGGCCAATAGTTATCAGTATGGTGAGCTGGACCCACAGGCCAATAGTTATCAGTATGGACTAACAGGCCAATAGTTATCAGTATGGTGAGCTGGACTAACAGGCCAAAGGTTATCAGTATGGTGAGTTAGACTAACAGGCCAATAGTTATCAGTATGGTGAGTTGGACTAACAGGCCAATAGTTATCAGTATGGTGAGTTGGACTAACAGGCCAATAGTTATCAGTATGGTGAGCTGGACCCACAGGCCAATAGTTATCAGTATGGACTAACAGGCCAATAGTTATCAGTATGGTGAGCTGGACCCACAGGCCAATAGTTATCAGTATGGTGAGCTGGACTAACAGGCCAATAGTTATCAGTATGGTGAGCTGGACTAACAGGCCAATAGTTATCAGTATGGACTAACAGGCTAATAGTTATCAGTATGGTGAGCTGGACTAACAGGCCAATAGTTATCAGTATGGACTAACAGGCTAATAGTTATCAGTATGGTGAGCTGGACTAACAGGCCAATAGTTATCAGTATGGACTAACAGGCCAATAGTTATCAGTATGGTGAGTTTGACTAACAGGCCAATAGTTATCAGTATGGTGAGTTGGACTAACAGGCCAATAGTTATTAGTATGGACTAACAGGCCAATAGTTATCAGTATGGTGAGCTGGACTAACAGGCCAATAGTTATCAGTATGGTGAGCTGGACTAACAGGCCAATAGTTATCAGTATGGTGAGCTGGACTAACAGGCCAATAGTTATCAAATCAAATCAAATGAAATCAAATTTTATTTGTCACATACACATGGTTAGCAGATGTTAATGCGAGTGTAGCGAAATGCTTGTGCTTCTAGTTCCGACAATGCAGTAATAACGAGCAAGTAATCTAACTAACAATTCCAAAAAAACTACTGTCATACACAGTGTAAGGGGATAAAGAATATGTACATAAGGATATATGAATGAGTGATGGTACAGAGCAGCATAGGCAAGATACAGTAGATGATATCGAGTACAGTATATACATATGAGATAAGTATGTAAACCAAGTGGCATAGTTAAAGTGGCTAGTGATACATGTATTACATAAGGATGCAGTCGATGATATAGAGTACAGTATCAACGTATGCATATGAGATGAACAATGTAGGGTAAGTAACATTATATAAGGTAGCATTGTTTAAAGTGGCTAGTGATATATTTACATCATTTCCCATCGATTCCCATGATTAAAGTGGCTGGAGTAGAGTCAGTGTCATTGATAGTGTGTTGGCAGTAGCCACTCAATGTTAGTGGTGGCTGTTTAACAGTCTGATGGCCTTGAGATAGAAGCTGTTTTTCAGTCTCTCGGTCCCAGCTTTGATGCACCTGTACTGACCTCGCCTTCTGGATGGCAGCGGGGTGAACAGGCAGTGGCTCGGGTGGTTGATGTCCTTGATGATCTTTATGGCCTTCCTGTAGCATCGGGTGGTGTAGGTGTCCTGGAGGGCAGGTAGTTTGCCCCCGGTGATGCGTTGTGCAGACCTCACTACCCTCTGGAGAGCCTTACGGTTGAGGGCGGTGCAGTTGCCATACCAGGCGGTGATACAGCCCGCCAGGATGCTCTCGATTGTGCATCTGTAGAAGTTTGTGAGTGCTTTTGGTGACAAGCCGAATTTCTTCAGCCTCCTGAGGTTGAAGAGGCGCTGCTGCGCCTTCCTCACGATGCTGTCTGTGTGAGTGAACCAATTCAGTTTGTCTGTGATGTGTATGCCGAGGAACTTAAAACTTGCTACCCTCTCCACTACTGTTCCATCGATGTTGATGGGGGTGTTCCCTCTGCTGTTTCCTGAAGTCCACAATCATCTCCTTAGTTTTGTTGACGTTGAGTGTGAGGTTATTTTCCTGACACCACACTCCGAGGGCCCTCACCTCCTCCCTGTAGGCCGTCTCGTCGTTGTTGGTAATCAAGCCTACCACTGTTGTGTCGTCCGCAAACTTGATGATTGAGTTGGAGGTGTGCATGGCCACGCAGTCGTGGGTGAACAGGGAGTACAGGAGAGGGCTCAGAACGCACCCTTGTGGGGCCCCAGTGTTGAGGATCAGCGGGGAGGAGATGTTGTTGCCTACCCTCACCACCTGGGGCGGCCCGTCAGGAAGTCCAGTACCCAGTTGCACAGGGCGGGGTCGAGACCCAGGGTCTCGAGCTTGATGACGAGCTTGGAGGGTACTATGGTGTTGAATGCCGAGCTGTAGTCGATGAACAGCATTCTCACATAGGTATTCCTCTTGTCCAGATGGGTTAGGGCAGTGTGCAGTGTGGTTGAGATTGCATCGTCTGTGGACCTATTTGGGCGGTAAGCAAATTGGAGTGGGTCAAGGGTGTCAGGTAGGGTGGAGGTGATATGGTCCTTGACTAGTCTCTCAAAGCACTTCATGATGACGGATGTGAGTGCTACGGGGCGGTAGTCGTTTAGCTCAGTTACCTTAGCTTTCTTGGGAACAGGAACAATGGTGGCCCTCTTGAAGCATGTGGGAACAGCAGACTGGTATAGGGATTGATTGAATATGTCCGTAAACACACCGGCCAGCTGGTCTGCGCATGCTCTGAGGGCGCGGCTGGGGATGCCGTCTGGGCCTGCAGCCTTGCGAGGGTTAACACGTTTAAATGTCTTACTCACTTCGGCTGCAGTGAAGGAGAGACCGCATGTTTCCGTTGCAGGCCGTGTCAGTGGCACTGTATTGTCCTCAAAGCGGGCAAAAAGTTATTTAGTCTGCCTGGGAGCAAGACATCCTGGTCCGTGACTGGGCTGGGTTTCTTCCTGTAGTCCGTGATTGACTGTAGACCCTGCCACATACCTCTTGTGTCTGAGCCGTTGAATTGAGATTCTACTTTGTCTCTGTACTGGCGCTTAGCTTGTTTGATAGCCTTGCGGAGGGAATAGCTGCACTGTTTGTATTCAGCCATGTTACCAGACACCTTGCCCTGATTAAAAGCAGTGGTTCGTGCCTTCAGTTTCACACGAATGCTGCCATCAATCCACGGTTTCTGGTTAGGGAATGTTTTAATCGTTGCTATGGGAACGACATCTTCAACGCAAGTTCTAATGAACTCGCACACCGTATCAGCGTATTCGTCAATGTTGTTGTCTGACGCAATACGAAACATCTCCCAGTCCACGTGATGGAAGCAGTCTTGGAGTGTGGAGTCAGCTTGGTCGGACCAGCGTTGGACAGACCTCAGCGTGGGAGCTTCTTGTTTTAGTTTCTGTCTGTAGGCAGGGATCAACAAAATGGAGTCGTGGTCAGCTTTTCCGAAAGGGGGCGGGGCAGGGCCTTATATGCGTCGCGGAAGTTAGAGTAACAATGATCCAGGGTCTTTCCACCCCTGGTTGCGCAATCGATATGCTGATAAAATTTAGGGAGTCTTGTTTTCAGATTAGCCTTGTTAAAATCCCCAGCTACAATGAATGCAGCCTCCGGATAAATCGTTTCCAGTTTGCAGAGAGTTAAATAAAGTTCGTTCAGAGCCATCGATGTGTCTGCTTGGGGGATATATACGGCTGTGATTATAATCGAAGAGAATTCTCTTGGTAGATAATGCGGTCTACATTTGATTGTGAGGAATTCTAAATCAGGTGAACAGAAGGATTTGAGTTCCTGTATGTTTCTTTCATCACACCATGTCACGTTGGCCATAAGACATACGCCCCCGCCCCTCTTCTTACCAGAAAGATGTTTGTTTCTGTCGGCGCGATATCAGTAT
>NW_024608699.1:22500-75483 GCF_018296145.1 Oncorhynchus tshawytscha | reverse complement strand
CCCATCATGGCTCAGTCTTAACTCAAATCAAATCAAATCAAATCAAATCAAATTTTATTTGTCACATACACATGGTTAGCAGATGTTAATGCGAGTGTAGCGAAATGCTTGTGCTTCTAGTTCCGACAATGCAGTAATAACGAGCAAGTAATCTAACTAACAATTCCCAAAAAAACTACTGTCATACACAGTGTAAGGGGATAAAGAATATGTACATAAGGATATATGAATGAGTGATGGTACAGAGCAGCATAGGCAAGATACAGTAGATGATATCGAGTACAGTATATACATATGAGATAAGTATGTAAACCAAGTGGCATAGTTAAAGTGGCTAGTGATACATGTATTGCATAAGGATGCAGTCGATGATATAGAGTACAGTATCAACGTATGCATATGAGATGAACAATGTAGGGTAAGTAACATTATATAAGGTAGCATTGTTTAAAGTGGCTAGTGATATATTTACATCATTTCCCATCAATTCCCATGATTAAAGTGGCTGGAGTAGAGTCAGTGTCATTGACAGTGTGTTGGCAGTAGCCACTCAATGTTAGTGGTGGCTGTTTAACAGTCTGATGGCCTTGAGATAGAAGCTGTTTTTCAGTCTCTCGGTCCCAGCTTTGATGCACCTGTACTGACCTCGCCTTCTGGATGGCAGCGGGGTGAACAGGCAGTGGCTCGGGTGGTTGATGTCCTTGATGATCTTTATGGCCTTCCTGTAGCATCGGGTGGTGTAGGTGTCCTGGAGGGCAGGTAGTTTGCCCCCGGTGATGCGTTGTGCAGACCTCACTACCCTCTGGAGAGCCTTACGGTTGAGGGCGGTGCAGTTGCCATACCAGGCGGTGATACAGCCTGCCAGGATGCTCTCGATTGTGCATCTGTAGAAGTTTGTGAGTGCTTTTGGTGACAAGCCAAATTTCTTCAGCCTCCTGAGGTTGAAGAGGCGCTGCTGCGCCTTCCTCACGATGCTGTCTGTGTGAGTGGACCAATTCAGTTTGTCTGTGATGTGTATGCCGAGGAACTTAAAACTTGCTACCCTCTCCACTACTGTTCCATCGATGTGGATGGGGGTGTTCCCTCTGCTGTTTCCTGAAGTCCACAATCATCTCCTTAGTTTTGTTGACGTTGAGTGTGAGGTTATTTTCCTGACACCACACTCCGAGGGCCCTCACCTCCTCCCTGTAGGCCGTCTCGTCGTTGTTGGTAATCAAGCCTACCACTGTTGTGTCGTCCGCAAACTTGATGATTGAGTTGGAGCGTGCATGGCCACGCAGTCGTGGGTGAACAGGGAGTACAGGAGAGGGCTCAGAACGCACCCTTGTGGGGCCCCAGTGTTGAGGATCAGCGGGGAGGAGATGTTGTTGCCTACCCTCACCACCTGGGGGCGGCCCGTCAGGAAGTCCAGTACCCAGTTGCACAGGGCGGGGTCGAGACCCAGGGTCTCGAGCTTGATGACGAGCTTGGAGGGTACTATGGTGTTGAATGCCGAGCTGTAGTCGATGAACAGCATTCTCACATAGGTATTCCTCTTGTCCAGATGGGTTAGGGCAGTGTGCAGTGTGGTTGAGATTGCATCGTCTGTGGACCTATTTGGGCGGTAAGCAAATTGGAGTGGGTCAAGGCTGTCAGGTAGGGTGGAGGTGATATGGTCCTTGACTAGTCTCTCAAAGCACTTCATGATGACGGATGTGAGTGCTACGGGGCGGTAGTCGTTTAGCTCAGTTACCTTAGCTTTCTTGGGAACAGGAACAATTCATAGCTCATCATAGCTCAGTGTTAACCCATCATGGCTCAGTGTTAACCCCTCATGGCTCAGTGTTAACCCCTCATGGCTCAGTGTTAACCCATCATGGCTCAGTGTTAACCACTCATGGCTCAGTGTTAACCCCTCATGGCTCAGTGTTAACCCATCATGGCTCAGTGTTAAGTCTCTGAGGTTAGGCCTACTGCAAGAGACATTGCAACCTATTTGAAGAGATTTAGCTCCTACATTAAAATCCTACAGTAAGTACTGTGAGCATTATACATCATCCACACACTCTGTTTGAATAGGTGAAAACAATTTGAAACACAGCCAAATTCACCACGTTTCATAATGTTTCAATCTAAGTCATGAAATGTCATCAAACATGTACATACTGTACCTGCATTTTATTGAATACTTTCAATGTTGACATGTTTTATTACGTTAGTGTTAATAAGAGATTTGACCAACATCTGGCCGGCCACACACACACTCACACACTCACACACTCACACACACACACAGTGGGAAAATCACATGTCCTCCAACCCCAGCATCACATCACTAATCCCTGAGAGACACACAGAGAGCTGCCTCCCCACATGTCTCAACTACCTAACATCAGCTTTCAGGAGATTTAGAGGACAACCTTCACATCTCTGATCTACAATACTGATACAGAAGTATGACTTAACTACCTAACATCAGCTTTCAGGAGATTTAGAGGACAACCTTCACATCCTTGATCTACGAGACTGATACAGAAGTATGACTTAACTACCTAACATCAGCTTTCAGGAGATTTAGAGGACAACCTTCACATCCTTGATCTACGAGACTGATACAGAAGTATGACTTAACTACCTAACATCAGCTTTCAGGAGATTTAGAGGACAACCTTCACATCTCTGATCTACAAGACTGATACAGAAGTATGACTTAACTACCTAACATCAGCTTTCAGGAGATTTAGAGGACAACCTTCACATCCTTGATCTACGAGACTGATACAGAAGTATGACTTAACTACCTAACATCAGCTTTCAGGAGATTTAGAGGACAACCTTCACATCCTTGATCTACGAGACTGATACAGAAGTATGACTTAACTACCTAACATCAGCTTTCAGGAGATTTAGAGGACAACCTTCACATCCTTGATCTACGAGACTGATACAGAAGTATGACTTAACTACCTAACATCAGCTTTCAGGAGATTTAGAGGACAACCTTCACATCTCTGATCTACAAGACTGATACAGAAGTATGACTTAACTACCTAACATCAGCTTTCAGGAGATTTAGAGGACAACCTTCACATCCTTGATCTACAAGACTGATACAGAAGTATGACTTAACTACCTAACATCAGCTTTCAGGAGATTTAGAGGACAACCTTCACATCCTTGATCTACGAGACTGATACAGAAGTATGACTTAACTACCTAACATCAGCTTTCAGGAGATTTAGAGGACAACCTTCACATCCTTGATCTACGAGACTGATACAGAAGTATGACTTAACTACCTAACATCAGCTTTCAGGAGATTTAGAGGACAACCTTCACATCTCTGATCTACAAGACTGATACAGAAGTGGCATTTACTTAAAAATTGACAGAAGAAACTCAAAACTCTAGCAAGTTTATGAGAATTAAGAGATTAAAAATATATATATATTGCAGGTTAGGTTAAATAAACTCCTACAGAGTTCATAGAAAAATCGACTTGAATGGGACATAGCATGCCAAAGTTTGCACTGAGATTACTTATGGAACAAAACATATGTAAGCCAATTGAATATGACATTGTGTAATACATATTCCGCAAGACTGCAAGTATGTTGTGCTAATCTACACAGAGATAAATGAGTATATGAAATATACTGATGATCGTGCCAAAGGGGCTGGCAAAAGGTTTTGGCAAAAGGAAGATCCCACTGAAAATGTTACGGCATCAAATCTCTGTTTGAGCCAATGTTAGCAATTAGAGCCACACACAAGATTCATTGGGAATTCTAATGAAAAAAAGAGTAGAAAATACATGTTTGCAAATGTGTGAGAATATATGTTCTGACAGTGAAGCATTACAACGGGTGATGACTCTCCTCCTCTAGTTGAGACCACCTCTCAATTACAGGAGACCTTCAGAGCATCTTCTGTCCCGCAGTAACAAGACTCCATGGCAACGACCTGCCTCTGCAAACATTAGGAAACTATTACTAGAAAACGTTGTTGTTAACATATAAACCCTCTCACAGGCACATTGTAATTCCAAACAGAAAAAAGGGGTTTTAGACTGATAATGTTGAAATGATAAGCCAGTTAGGGTTACTGACTTACCGGTATTGTCTTATTCCATTTAGCTCCTAGTGGAACAAAGGGCCTCAGATTCAGTGTTTACACATTGAATGTGACCAATACAGCAAAAAAGAATGATCATCATGGTCACATTCATGTTGTTCACGAGCCTCGAGAGCTAAACTGAATCATGCTACGTTTCAATTCTGTTTACTCCGCTGACTGTGTTTCAATGTCGAGGCTTGCTTTTCACCCCCTTCCCTGGAAATCGGTTCCAGAGATCATTATTAGCAATATATGTCCAGGAAATGTGCCACAATGCTATCTCTCCTTCCTGACTCACTCTCATCATGAGTCACATCCTTTGATCCGTTCTCTCTCCGCATCACAGCGTTATTTAGAGACTGTCTGCATACTGTGAGAAAGACACTAATTAAATGATCACACACCAAGGAGATTCATCACACTGCAGAGGTTTGTGTCATCACCTTCAACTCCCAAAGCAAAGATTAGTCATAGAGTTTATCCCACTGATAGAATCATTTGGTGGATGTTATGAACACTGTATTGGGTTGTGAGTCAAGCACACTGAGTCTAATTCAAGGTGCATCTGGATTGATCGATTTCCTGTTTGGAAATGTTCTCTTTTTTAACTTTGAACAGAGGTCCGGCGTCTAGTAGAACTTCCGGCGCCGACAGAGATGGCCGCCTCGCTTCGCGTTCCTAGGAAACTATGCAGTTTTTGTTTTTTACGTGTTATTTCTTACACTAGTACCCCAGGTCATCTTAGGTTTCATTACATACAGCCGAGAAGAACTACTGAATATAAGATCAGCGTCAACTCACCATCAGTATGACCAAGAATATGTTTTTCGCGATGCGGATCCTGTGTTCTGCCTTACAACCAGTGTAACGGAGTGGATCACATGCAGCGACCAAAAAAAAAACGACTCAGAAAAAGAGGAAACGAAGCGGTCTTCTGGTCAGACTCCGGAGACGGGCACATCGTGCACCACTCCCTAGCATTCTTCTCGCCAATGTCCAGTCTCTTGACAACAAGGTTGATGAAATCCGAGCAAGGGTAGTTTTCCAGAGGGACATCAGAGACTGTAACGTTCTCTGCTTCACGGAAACATGGCTAACTGGAGAGACGCAATCCGAAGCGGTGCAGCCAGCGGGTTTCTCCACGCATCGCGCCGACAGAAACGAACATCTTTCTGGTAAGAAGACGGGCGGGGGCGTATGCCTTATGGCCAACGTGACATGGTGTGATGAAAGAAACATACAGGAACTCAAATCCTTCTGTTCACCTGATTTAGAATTCCTCACAATCAAATGTAGACCGCATTATCTACCAAGAGAATTCTCTTCGATTATAATCACAGCCGTATATATCCCCCAAGCAGACACATCGATGGCTCTGAACGAACTTTATTTAACTCTCTGCAAACTGGAAACGATTTATCCGGAGGCTGCATTCATTGTAGCTGGGGATTTTAACAAGGCTAATCTGAAAACAAGACTCCCTCAATTTTATCAGCATATCGATTGCGCAACCAGGGGTGGAAAGACCCTGGATCATTGTTACTCTAACTTCCGCGACGCATATAAGGCCCTGCCCCGCCCCCTTCGGAAAAGCTGACCACGACTCCATTTTGTTGATCCCTGCCTACAGACAGAAACTAAAACAAGAAGCTCCCACGCTGAGGTCTGTCCAACGCTGGTCTGACCAAGCTGACTCCACACTCCAAGACTGCTTCCATCACGTGGACTGGGAGATGTTTCGTATTGCGTCAGACAACAACATTGACGAATACGCTGATACGGTGTGCGAGTTCATTAGAACGTGCGTTGAAGATGTCGTTCCCATAGCAACGATTAAAACATTCCCTAACCAGAAACCGTGGATTGATGGCAGCATTCGTGTGAAACTGAAGGCACGAACCACTGCTTTTAATCAGGGCAAGGTGTCTGGTAACATGACTGAATACAAACAGTGCAGCTATTCCCTCCGCAAGGCTATCAAACAAGCTAAGCGCCAGTACAGAGACAAAGTAGAATCTCAATTCAACGGCTCAGACACAAGAGGCATGTGGCAGGGTCTACAGTCAATCACGGACTACAGGAAGACACCCAGCCCAGTCACGGACCAGGATGTCTTGCTCCCAGGCAGACTAAATAACTTTTTGCCCGCTTTGAGGACAATACAGTGCCACTGACACGGCCTGCAACGGAAACATGCGGTCTCTCCTTCACTGCAGCCGAAGTGAGTAAGACATTTAAACGTGTTAACCCTCGCAAGGCTGCAGGCCCAGACGGCATCCCCAGCCGCGCCCTCAGAGCATGCGCAGACCAGCTGGCCGGTGTGTTTACGGACATATTTAATCAATCCCTATACCAGTCTGCTGTTCCCACATGCTTCAAGAGGGCCACCATTGTTCCTGTTCCCAAGAAAGCTAAGGTAACTGAGCTAAATGACTACCGCCCCGTAGCACTCACATCCGTCATCATGAAGTGCTTTGAGAGACTAGTCAAGGACCATATCACCTCCACCCTACCTGTCACCCTTGACCCACTCCAATTTGCTTACCGCCCAAATAGGTCCACAGACGATGCAATCTCAACCACACTGCACACTGCCCTAACCCATCTGGACAAGAGGAATACCTATGTGAGAATGCTGTTCATCGACTACAGCTCGGCATTCAACACCATAGTACCCTCCAAGCTCGTCATCAAGCTCGAGACCCTGGGTCTCGATCCCGCCCTGTGCAACTGGGTACTGGACTTCCTGACGGGCCGCCCCAGGTGGTGAGGGTAGGCAACAACATCTCCTCCCCGCTGATCCTCAACACTGGGGCCCCACAAGGGTGCGTTCTGAGCCCTCTCCTGTACTCCCTGTTCACCCACGACTGCGTGGCCATGCACGCCTCCAACTCAATCATCAAGTTTGCGGACGACACAACAGTGGTAGGCTTGATTACCAACAACGACGAGACGGCCTACAGGGAGGAGGTGAGGGCCCTCGGAGTGTGGTGTCAGGAAAATAACCTCACACTCAACGTCAACAAAACTAAGGAGATGATTGTGGACTTCAGGAAACAGCAGAGGGAACACCCCCCATCCACATCGATGGAACAGTAGTGGAGAGGGTAGCACGTTTTAAGTTCCTCGGCATACACATCACAGACAAACTGAATTGGTCCACTCACACAGACAGCATCGTGAGGAAGGCGCAGCAGCGCCTCTCAACCTCAGGAGGCTGAAGAAATTCGGCTTGTCACCAAAAGCACTCACAAACTTCTACAGATGCACAATCGAGAGCATCCTGGCGGGCTGTATCACCGCCTGGTATGGCAACTGCACCGCCCTCAACCGTAAGGCTCTCCAGAGGGTAGTGAGGTCTGCACAACGCATCACCGGGGGCAAACTACCTGCCCTCCAGGACACCTACACCACCCGATGCTACAGGAAGGCCATAAAGATCATCAAGGACATCAACCACCCGAGCCACTGCCTGTTCACCCCGCTGTCATCCAGAAGGCGAGGTCAGTACAGGTGCATCAAAGCTGGGACCGAGAGACTGAAAAACAGCTTCTATCTCAAGGCCATCAGACTGTTAAACAGCCACCACTAACATTGAGTGGCTACTGCCAACACACTGTCAATGACACTGACTCTACTCCAGCCACTTTAATCATGGGAATTGATGGGAAATGATGTAAATATATCACTAGCCACTTTAAACAATGCTACCTTATATAATGTTACTTACCCTACATTGTTCATCTCATATGCATACGTTGATACTGTACTCTATATCATCGACTGCATCCTTATGTAATACATGTATCACTAGCCACTTTAACTATGCCACTTGGTTTACATACTTATCTCATATGTATATACTGTACTCGATATCATCTACTGTATCTTGCCTATGCTGCTCTGTACCATCACTCGTTCATATATCCTTATGTACATATTCTTTATCCCCTTACACTGTGTATAAGACAGTAGTTTTTTTTGGAATTGTTAGTTAGATTACTTGTTCGTTATTACTGCATTGTCGGAACTAGAAGCACAAGCATTTCGCTACACTCGCATTAACATCTGCTAACCATGTGTATGTGACAAATAAAATTTGATTTGATTTGATAATTTACATCACCATAGATATTGTCTGAAGTAAATGGATATCACTGTTCGGTCGTTTCAGATTCTAACTGTATAACGGAAGACAACCCTGATAACCATTAACCAGTACAGGCAACATAATAGATTTACTCAAAACAGAATACAACTGATCTAAAATTCTTCAATTCTGTTGTGAGGTGCCCAAAATGTCAACATTCAGCGTCTGGCCCAGACCCACATTTCAACATGTTAAGCAGTAAAGGGAAACATCAGGAACAGCCTTTCTGCTTCCAGCTAAATTGACAGGGTCATCCAACCTTGTCTCTTTGCATCTGGGACATAAAATGATGAGGTTCATTTTTTAGAAATTCAACTGCTGAAGGGAAGGACAAACTGGCATTAACCTGTGCCCCACAATGCACTGCTGCCTCCCAGCATGTCGTTCATCTCCGGCTGGCACACTGAGCAGCCAGCTACAGTATCAGACCTGCAGTTGGGGACTAAATGAAGGTTAGATGTGGTTAACACATGGTTTCAGATAAAGCACTTTGCTGTCTAATGACTTGAAAACATAACGTTTCAGATTCAGAAAACATTAATGTCCTCAGAGAGGCAATTCATTTTGCAGTCATAAAACATAATAACAAATTTACATA
This sequence comes from Oncorhynchus tshawytscha, assembly GCF_018296145.1. Classification (NCBI taxonomy): domain Eukaryota; kingdom Metazoa; phylum Chordata; class Actinopteri; order Salmoniformes; family Salmonidae; genus Oncorhynchus; species Oncorhynchus tshawytscha. The sequence goes on along the minus strand of NW_024608699.1, from coordinate 66,640 downwards.
TAAAAATATCAAAAATAAAAAGCAAATAGCAAAAGATGTTTACAAGCAAGTCGTTGGGGTAAGTAGGCTGTGTAAGAAGGCTGTGTAAGTAGGCTGGGTAAGTAGGCTGGTTAAGTACACTTTTATAATAAAATGTCAAAGTGGGCTACATGATAAAGTGAAAGTGCTACATTTCAATTAGTCCAACATTTAGTTCAGTTGCAGAATTGCATTCGGAATTTCCCTTAGATAGTCTGTACCTGCGATAGGGAAATGCGGCCAGAGGGGATGAGCTGGAAATTCCCTTAGATAGTCTGTACCTGCGATAGGGAAATGCGGCCAGAGGGGATGAGCTGGAAATTCCCTTAGATAGTCTGTACCTGCGATAGGGAAATGCGGCCAGAGGGGATGAGCTGGAATTCCCTTAGATAGTCTGTACCTGCGATAGGGAAATGCGGCCAGAGGGGATGAGCTGGAATTCCCTTAGATAGTCTGTACCTGCGATAGGGAAATGCGGCCAGAGGGGATGAGCTGGAAATCGAGGTGGACTTGGTGGGAAGAGTCAACCACTATTTTATTCGCCTTCTGGATGGTTCGGACCAGGTAGGGAGATGACAGTTCTTGCTGTTGCTGCCCCATGATTCTTCCGCAAGTCCTGAATATCTTGCCCAACCTATTTTTCTGTGCAACCTTAGATATTCCCAAACCAGCAGGTCAGGCAGTAGGAGAACAATGATGGTTAAGTCAACATGAAAAAAGTGCATCTCCGGAAGGAAATACAGGCTCTGTTGGCCGTTATTAGAAATAGCGTCAGTACATTGATTCCAGGACATCTTGTTGTCAATGACTAGCCCAAGGTATTTGTACTCCTCCACTATTTGATGGGCTCACCTTTTATCGGTGATGGTGTCTGCAAGGTAGTGTTCCTTCGGAAGTCCATCACCATATCCTTTATTTTAGATGTGTTTACTTTTAAATGGGACGACTCACACCACACAGTAAAATAATTCAGAGACAGTCCGCAATTGGTCTCATCCCCTTTGAGGAGACTGACCAAAGCAGTGTCGTCAGCATATTTGTTCAGGTGGCGCCCTGGGAACTGGCTTCAGCAGCTGTCTGTATAGTACTGGTGAAAGAGCACTGCCCTGTGGAGTTCCAACTGAAGTAGAGCCCACTGCAGAGAGCGTGTTACCTGCTGCGACCTATCAGTTAGGAAGTTGGTGATCCATGTGATAAGCATCAGGTCGGAAGTCTCTTCTCAGTCTGTCCGCGAGGACAAACACATTGATTGTGTTAAATGTTGAGGAGAAATCAACGAACATGATACGCACATGGGTTTTGCAGCCCTGCATGTCCTGTACACCAGATTTAAGAGCGAGAGGATGGTATCATCTGTTCCTCTCTCCGACCGTTCCTGGGGGTCAAGGAGGTGTTTGTTGGTATTGACGATGTATGCTTTGATGATCTTTTCAAGAGATGTATTCAAGAGAGAGGTAAGTATGACTGGACTGTAGTCATTTGATGCGGAAGGTTGAGAGGTTTTTGGGATTTGAGACAGGTGCAACAATTGATGTACAGATAAAGCTGTACATGTAGCCTTGTGGAAAGCACTGCTAGCCCATCAGTATCATCTGTCACTGTTACAAATTCATTGTAAATGACCCAATATTATCCTATATCACGTTTCATTAAGCACTTTGGATGGAGCTGATAAACCCTTCTTCATTTCATTTGTTCAGAGTTAGATTCTCTTTTAAGGAGTAGAATCTCGCTGGTGGATCGGATGGCCTTCGCCACTGTGGCGATTACAGTGATATAAGCACAGTGACTTCAGATAGGGAGATAGCTAGGATAGAGACAGGGAACGAGGTGAGGCTGGAGACAAGTAGGCCCTGTTTCATCCTCCCCGGAGAAGATTGAGCATTAGTTCCTCCAGTGAGTCTCAACGAGAGACGGAGAGAGGAGTTATCAGCCCCCCTGATCAGACTATCAGCTGCAGCATCCACACATACAGGGGTAGTAGTAAACTAAGAATAGACTGCAGAGAGATTCAGTTGTTATCATCAACCATGATAAATGAATCATCTTGTATTTAAAAACAGCAAGAAATATGACACTGGTTCACAGAGCTGGAAGGCAGTTAAGACAATGTATGTTTGATCTTTTTACAAAGCGTGGGATTTGGAGGAACATGAACTCTGTGGCTGCTCTGCATGTAGGCAGGGTAGAGATGCAATCTATGTAGATAAAATGTCCCTAGTCATAAAATGTCCCTAGTCATAAAATGTCCCTAGCCATAAAATGTCCCTAGTCATAAAATGTCCCTAGCCATTTGGGATAAGTGGGCCCTTGCTCGTCAGTTTGTAAAAGAAAATATTGAAATGTTATGCCTAGTACTAAAGGAATGTGCACGCCGATCAAGTACAGCTTGAAAAATGCTCCACTTCTACCCAAATTAACTTTTTCAAAACAGTGGAAACTTAGAGATGCCAGTCTACAGTATACATGTGCTGAATGTGGCTTCAAACTACTATACTGTCCCTGCAACCTTTATGGCAGCATAGAAGTCTCAGCTCTCCTAATTTAGTTCTGTTTAACTTCAAAGCTAAAAGGGTAAGGTGTGTGTGTGTGTGTGTGTGTGTGTGTGTGTGTGTGTGTGTGTGTGTGTGTGTGTGTGTGTGTGTGTGTGTGTGTCAGAGAGATAGACACTCCCACTATAGCAGAAAATCTCCACAAGAAAGATAGAGAGAAAGCAACAGAACCTGTTCATCGAATTTCCATTAGAGAACCTTCTACAGTAAGTCTAGGGAGAGTTAGTAGGAAAAGTAACTAGCTGAACGCGTCATTGCACTTATTCTATATAAAGTCTACTGCAGCTAGAGAGAGGCCAGGTCTGAATTTCATCCATTCTTTGAAGAGCTAATAGAAAACACTGTTTAAGCTTCTGACTCACAGTAGTACCTAAGGATAGGCAGAAGGCCCTCTGCCTCTGTGTCCTATGTGTCTCCCATGTGGAACAGAGTTTTCAAGAGTTGCAGACTCGGTGTCCCATATTAGGACATTCTCAGTGTCAGCAGGACTTGTGCCAGTCTCAACAGGACGTCCTGTCATCAGAGTACAATTTGCCACAGCGTTAAGTCTGGTTTAGCCAGGCTAACAATATGAAGCCCCAACAGTCTGAAGGTCTTTGCTATGCTCAAATGCCCCTGTTTGGTTTACTGTTATGGAGCCAATTAATTCCTAGTTGTTTAAGCCGGGGGACGTTCCTATTGCGTGCCATGATTGGCCCTTAGGTTGATTGCCAACCTGTTTCAGTCCATTTTCTTCCATTTGGTGCATAATGAACACAATGCTCTTCCCACAGGCTCTCAGAGATGTGGGTGGCACAGTCTCACATAATCATGTGAATTATTTAATCTAAGTTATGAAACACAACACCGAACAGTCTGTTGTTTCAGAGGATCGTGACTGAATGTAAGACTCACTTTTTTCAAAGAAGCAGTGAGTAACTTGGTGCTGCCACGGCAGTTGCTATGGAGAGGGTGCACTATGGAGAGGGTGCACTATGGAGAGGGTGCACTTTCTGTGTGTTGTATGTGTGTCTGTGTGTGTGTGTTCACCGAGATTTGGGGAGGAAGTCACACGGGAAGAGGTATGGGGTTTTGGGCTGTCATGCTCCTTCTGCTCATTAGGAGAGATAATCTTGGCACGCACACACACGCACGAGCATACATGCGCATTAACACACAGACACACACACGCCTACAAATTTAATACGTTGTCATGACTGTCCTGATCAAGTCAGGTTACAGGAGACCACAACCCTACAGATTATCTCTCAACCCCAACAGAGGAGGAGAGATCTAGTGGTCTGAAGATGTGGGGGTTATATGACCCCTCACGTTCCTGGTAAATCTCAGGACACAGACAAATTCCTTTGTCCTGTTACTATGGAGAACCAGCCTCAGCACATTAAACATGAAATAAAGGGACTTTGGAACAATGGTTTCTGTCAGCCACAATGGTGGTCATGACGATAGATGGAATATGAAAATGTATGTCATTTTTGTTTTGTTATTAAAGGTTAATAGATGACGTTATTACGAAAACATTGTAATGTGAAGGATTTTCCTAGTATATGTTTGATGTTTATACATTGTACGTTGTATGGAAAATATCCAAATCAAAGAGAATGTTTTGGGGAAGATGAAATGTTAAGTTAGTTGTCTAAAATTGGATTCGAATAAAATCTAGACCTTGCCTCATTAACTTAGTACGCCCAGAGAATTGCCCTAAAGGCGGTTACGCCCACTTCTGACCCAAGGGTATAAAACCTGTGAGTGTAGAATTTACAGGAAGACTATGTGACCCCGGCTGCAGCAAGGTCTAAAAAGTCAACGAACCCAGAACGCAACACAAGTTTGGAGACAAAGAAATCCTTTTCTACCCAAGCTATGGATGAGTAGCTGTGTCTAAGCGGGTGAATTCAAGTCGAACCACCTAGCCTCCATCTCTCATCGAATCGTGGTATCTAAAGGGTTTCCTTCCTATGCTGTGAGCTCTGAGCTACAGAGCTGTCTGTCCTCAGAAGACCCCTTCCAGAGCAAAGGATGAGGGAACAGACTCCTAAGCCCAAAAGACCACTGACAGCGGCAGGACGATCAGGGAGGTGCGCCGGAGTAGTGTGTCATCGAACAGCTGAAGGCCTACTCAGAGAATCCTCGGAGATCATCCCCACGTAATTACATCATTATATTCTGACCCATAAGAGCGGCAGTTTGGGGCAAGGCTAGGGTTAGAATAGCATAGCTGACAAATTCACCCAAATGTATATTTCTCTTGTGTACTTTCTTTTTTCTCTCTCTTTTGAAATCCTCATTGTGGGTAACACGCGCCATAGTGTGTTAGTTCTAATCAATAGCCTATAATGTGTTTTGTCTATTTGTATCTTTTATCATCATTTTAGCTTTTTAGTAAATAAATATTCAACTAAGATTGGTGTGGTATGAATTCATTGGTGAGACCCGGGTCCGTGCAGATTCACGGGCTATACGACGTTCAGAACGAGATTGGTAGCGGCAACTGGTTAATTAGCGGCTGTTGTAAAATCGGTATTCTGATATTCTTTGAGTTAATTTGAGAAATAGAAACTCAATAAAAATTAGTTTTCCCATGGTGCCCCAGGTTAATGAGTTAATAATTGCTTGATTCAGTTAATCACGCAATTAGAAACTTTAATCATTCGATGAACAACAGTTGTCACATTAACGACAACGTGCTGGCAGACAGGCAGGCAGGCAGGCACGCACAAACACACACACACACACACACACACACGCCACTCTAAAACACACATCAATCTCAATTTGGATTTAAAACAGACCCAGAATATATACTGTAAAACGTGTGAAGACAGTGTTGTTCATCTGAAGTGTTTTTACTGTTTGGATTGACCTATTCTATTCAATTTGTCTGAAATCAAATAACAAATTTGACAGATCAATGTGAATTTTTATTGAATGAATGCTTCTAAATTGCTTTCAACACGTGTGCGCATTGAATAGCGGAGGGGGCAATGTAGCGGTGCAGCCTATCAGAAGAGCTGGATGCACGTCTTATTGGGGGAGTGGCTATCAATGAGTTATTTCTGCCCACCCGTGAAGGTGAATGTCATTCCTGTTAAAGAGATGCTCCGGTACTTTAACAAGTAAGTATTTTTTAACCTCCCGCATTGGGCTGGATGTGTCAATGTGTAGTTCATACATGTCACGCCCTGGTCAAAGTATTTTGTGTTTATCTTTATGTATTTGGTCAGGCCAGGGTGTGGCATGGGGTTTTTGTAATTGTGGTGTGTTTGTCTTGGGGTTTTGGTGGTGGTATTGGGATTGTAGCTTAGTGGGTTGTCTAGCAAGGTCTATGGCTGTCTGGAGTGGTTCTCAATCAGAGGCAGGTGCTTATCGTTGTCTCTGATTGGGAACCATATTTAGGCAGCCATATTCTTTGAGTTTGTCGTGGGTGATTGTCCTTAGTGTCTTACTTGTACTCGCTGTTAGTTTGCACTAGATAGGCTGTTTTCGGTTTTCATTACGTTTATTGTTTTGTCGTGTTTAGTGTTTAGTCGTGTTTAGTGTTTAGTCGTGTTTACGTTTTGTTTAATAAATATGGATCGCAATCGACACGCTGCAGTTTGGTCCGACTCTCCTTCATCACCACTAGAAAACCGTTACAGAATCACCCACCACCAACGGACCAAGCAGCGTGTTAACAGGCAGGAACCACAGGAGAGGCAACAGAGGCAGCAGCAGCAGGAGCAGCAGCAGCTGCAGTGGGAGAGGCTGCACCACCTGGAGAAATGGACATGGGAGGAAGAACTGGACGGTAAAGGACCCTGGGCTCAGCCTGGAGAATATCGCCGCCCCAAGGAAGAACTGGAGGCGGCGAAAGCTGAGAGGCGCAGATATGAGGAGGCAGCACGGCGTAGCGGATGGAAGCCTGAGAATCAGCCCCAAAATTTCTTGGGGGCTCAGGGAGAGTGTGGCAGAGTCAGGAGTCAGACCTGAGCCAACTCTCCCTGTTTATCGTGAGGAGCCAAGGAGGAGACCAGAACCAGAGACTGTGAAGGAGTTAATGGGGAAATTGGAGGAGAGAGAAATGAGGGAGTTGCTGTGTTGGTGCTTTTGCATGGAATTCGCCCGACGGAACGTGTTGGGGATTTGATGGCACCTGGGTTAGCGCTCCATACTCGTCCTGAGGTGCGTGTTAGTCGGCTGGTGAAGTTGGTGCCAGCCTCACGCACCAGGCCTCCTGTGCACATCCCTAGCCTTGCACATCCTGTGCCAACACTGCTCTCAAGATCTCCAGTACGCCTTCACGGTCTAGCCCATCCTGTGCCACCTCCACACTCCAGTCCTCCGGTAGCAGCTCCCCGCTCCAGGCTTCCTGTGCGTGTCCTCGGTCCAGTACCACCAGTACCAGCACCACGCATCAGGCCTACAGTGCGCCTCGCCTCTCTAGCGCTGTTAGAGCTTTCCTCATCTCCAGCGCTGCCGGAGCCTCCCGCCTGTTCAGCGCAGCCAGAGCCTTCCTCCTCTACAGCGCTGCCGGAGTCTCCCGCCTATCTAGCGCTGTTAGAGCCTTCCTCATCTCCAGCGCTGCCAGAGTCTCCCGCCTGTTTAGCGCAGCCAGAGCCTTCCTCCTCTACAGCGCTGCCGGAGCCTCCCGCCTGTTTAGCGCAGCCAGAGCCTTTCTCCTCTCCTACGCTGCCGGAGTCTCCCGCCTGTTTAGCGCAGCCAGAGCCTTTCTCCTCTCCTACGCTGCCGGAGTCTCCCGCCTGTTCAGCGCAGCCAGAGCTGCCAGTCTACATGGAGCAGCCAGAGCTGCCAGTCTGCATGAAGCAGCCAGAGCTGTCAGTCTCCATGGAACAGTCAGAGCTGTCAGTCTGCATGGAGCAGCCAGAGCTGTCAGTCTACATGAAGCAGCCCGAGCTGCCAGTCTGCATGAAGCAGTCAGTCTACATGGAGCAGCCAGAGCTGTCAGTCCGCATGGAGCAGCCAGAGCTGTCAGTCTACATGAAGCAGCCCGAGCTGCCAGTCTGCATGAAGCAGCCAGTCTACATGGAGCAGCCAGAGCTGTCAGTCTGCATGGAGCAGCCAGAGCTGTCAGTCTGCATGGAGCAGCCAGAGCTGTCAGTCTGCATGGAGCAGCCAGAGCTGTCAGTCTGCATGGAGCAGCCAGAGCTGCCAGTCTGCATGAAGCAGCCAGAGCTGTCAGTCTGCATGGAGCAGCCAGAGCGGCCAGTCTGCATGGAGCTGCCAGTCTGCAAGGAGCAGCCAGAGCTGTCAGTCTACATGAAGCAGCCCGAGCTGCCAGTCTGCATGAAGCAGTCAGTCTACATGGAGCAGCCAGAGCTGTCAGTCCGCATGGAGCAGCCAGAGCTGTCAGTCTACATGAAGCAGCCCGAGCTGCCAGTCTGCATGAAGCAGCCAGTCTACATGGAGCAGCCAGAGATGTCAGTCTGCATGAAGCAGCCAGAGCTGTCAGTCTGCATAGAGCAGCCAGTCTGCATGGAGCTGCCAGTCTGCATGGAGCTGCCAGTCTGCATGGAGCTGCCAGTCTGCAAGGAGCTGTCAGTCTGCACGGAGCTGTCAGTCTGCACGGAGCTGTCAGTCTGTAAGGAGCTGCCAGTCTGCAAGGAGCTGCCAGTCAGCCCGGAGCCGCCAGAGCGGTCAGTCTGTAAGAAGCCGCCAGAGCTGTCAGCCTATATGGAGCAGCTAGTGCCGCCAGTCTGCCCAGCGCCGCCAGTGCCCCCAGTCTGCCCAGCGTCGCCAGTCTGCCCAGCGCCGTCAGTCTGCCCAGCATCGCCAGTCTGCCCAGCACCGCCAGTCTGCCCAGCACCGCCAGTCTGCCCAGCACCGCCAGTATGCCCAGCGCCACCAGTCTGCCCAGCGCCGCCAGTCTGCCCAGCATCGCCAGTCTGCCCAGCGCCGCCAGTCTGCCCAGCGCCGCCAGTCTGCCCAGCGCCGCCAGTCTGCCCAGCGCCGCCAGATCTACCAGTCAGCCAGACTCTTCCAGATCTGCCAGTCAACCAGACTCTTCCAGATCTGCCAGTCAACCAGACTCTTCCAGATCTGCCAGTCAACCAGACTCTTCCAGATCTGCCAGTCAACCAGACTCTTCCAGATCTGCCAGTCAACCAGACTCTTCCAGATCTGCCAGTCAACAAGACTCTTCCAGATCTGCCAGTCAGCCAGGATCTGCCAGTCAGCCAGGATCTGCCAGTCAGCCAGGATCTGCTGAAACCACCAGCCAGCCAGGAGCTGGTAGATCTATCTACCTGCCTGAGCTTCCTCTCACTCCTGAGCTTCCTCTCACTCCTGAGCTTCCTCTCACTCCTGAGCTTCCTCTCACTCCTGAGCTTCCTCTCACTCCTGAGCTTCCTCTCACTCCTGAGCTTTCTCTCACTCCCGAGCTTCCCCTCAGTCCCGAGCTGCCTCGGTCCCGAGCTGTCCTTCAGTCCCGATCTGCTCCTCAGTCCAGTGGGATTCTGGGTGGGGACTACTAGGCCATGGTCGGCGGCGAGGGTGGACTATCCAGGGACGAAGGGAGAGGGGACTAAGACATTAAAGGAGTGGGGTCCACGTCCCCGCGCCGGAGCCGCCACCATGGACAGACGCCCACCCGGACCCTCCCTATTGTTTTGAGGTGCGTTCGGGAGTCCGCACCTTAGGGGGGTTCTGTCACGCCCTGGTCAAAGTATTTTGTGTTTATCTTTATGTATTTGGTCAGGCCAGGGTGTGGCATGGGGTTTTTGTAATTGTGGTGTGTTTGTCTTGGGGTTTTGGTGGTGGTATTGGGATTGTAGCTTAGTGGGTTGTCTAGCAAGGTCTATGGCTGTCTGGAGTGGTTCTCAATCAGAGGCAGGTGCTTATCGTTGTCTCTGATTGGGAACCATATTTAGGCAGCCATATTCTTTGAGTTTGTCGTGGGTGATTGTCCTTAGTGTCTTACTTGTACTCGCTGTTAGTTTGCACTAGATAGGCTGTTTTCGGTTTTCATTACGTTTATTGTTTTGTCGTGTTTAGTGTTTAGTCGTGTTTAGTGTTTAGTCGTGTTTACGTTTTGTTTAATAAATATGGATCGCAATCGACACGCTGCAGTTTGGTCCGACTCTCCTTCATCACCACTAGAAAACCGTTACAATACATGCATAATCTATGAGCAGAATTACTGATTTACCACAATTAACCACAAAATTCATAGTTTAAAGAAGCAACTGTTTTCTGGAAGCTGTGCTGCACCATTTTGTCTACATTTCCCCAGTCCACCTGGCCGTGCTGCTGCTCCAGTTTCAACTGACCTGAGCCCTAGGACCATGCCCCAGGACTACCTGACATGATGACTCCTTGCTGTCCCCAGTCCACCTGACCGTGCTGCTGCTCCAGTTTCAACTGTTCTGCCTTATTATTATACGACCATGCTGGTCATTTATGAACATTTGAACATCTTGGCCATGTTCTGTTATAATCTCCACCCGGCACAGCCAGAAGAGGACTGGCCACCCCACATAGCCTGGTTCCTCTCTAGGTTTCTTCCTAGGTTTTGGCCTTTCTAGGGAGTTTTTCCTAGCCACCGTGCTTCTACACCTGCATTGCTTGCTGTTTGGGGTTTTAGGCTGGGTTTCTGTACAGCACTTTGAGATATCAGCTGATGTACAAAGGGCTATATAAATAAATTTGATTTGATTTCCCCCCACGTGAGCCAGCCCCCCAGCCAATGACACGCCATTTGAGTGACAGCTAGCAAGAATCACACACAGCAGAGCGAGAGAGAGCAGTGACATGGAGCACATATCTGCACATATGTGATGTAGTACACAATTTTCGGTTACCACTTTTGGCTCATGGGCGCTACTTTCTGAACTACTGGCTGAAAAGTATACAGGAATAACGGAAAAGCCCTTTAATGTTGTCTATTGTATTTGATAGTTAAACTTAAACGTGTACACTGTCAGCATCTGTAATGACTATTGCATACAGTGCCTTCAGAAACTATTCACACTCCTTGACTTTTTCAACATTTTGTTGTGTTACAGCCTGAATTAAACATTTGTTAAATTGAGATTTTGTGTCATTGGCCTAAACACAAAACCCCATACTGTCAAAGTGGAATTATGTTTTATGATTTTGTTAAACAAATTAATTTAAAAACGAAAAGCTGAAATGTCTTGCGTCAATAATTAATCGACCCCTTTGTTATGGCAAGGCTAAATAAGTTTGGGAGTAAAAATGCACTCAACAAGTCACATAAGTTACATGGACTCAAACATGATTTTTGAATAACTACCTCATCTCCGTACCCCACACATTCAATTGTCTGTAAGGTCCTTCAGTCGAGCAGTGAATTTCATAAACAGATTCAACCACATAAACCAGGGAGGTTTAAGGCCTTGCAAAGAAGGGCATCTAAAAAAGCAGACACTGAATATCCCTTTGAGGTGAAGTTCTTAATTACACTCTGGATGGTGTATCAATTTACCCAGTGAATGCAACCATACAGGCGTCCTTCCTAACTCAGTTGCTGAAATGGAAGGAAACCGCTCAGGGATTTCACCATGAGGCCAGTGGTGACTTTAAAACAGTTACAGAGTTTAATGTCTGTGACAGGAGAAAATGGAGGATGGATCAACATTGTAGTTACTCCACAATACTAACCTACATGACAGTGTAAAAGAAGGAATCCTGTACAGAACAAAAATAATGATAAAACATGTAAAAATCCTGTTTGCAATAAGGCACTGAAGTAAAACTGCAAAAACATTGTCAAAGAAATTAACTTTATGTCCTGAATACAAAGTGTTGTGTTCGTGGCAAATCCAACACAACACATCACTCAGTACCACTCTTCATATTTTCAAGCATGGTGGTGGCTGCATCATGTTATGGGTATGCTTGTCATCAGCAAGGACTAGGGAGTTTCTTTGGATAAAAATTAATGGAATAGAGCTAAGCACTGTCACGCCCTGACCTTAGAGAGCCGTTTTATTTCTCTATTTGGTTAGGTCAGGGTGTGATGTGGGGTGGACATTCTATGTTTTATTTTCTATGTTTCTTTATTTCTATGTTTTGGCCGGGTATGGTTATCAATCAGGGACAGCTGTCTATCGTTGTCTCTGATTGGGAATCATACTTAGGTAGCCCTTTTTCCATCCTTTCAGTGTGGGTAGTTATCTTTGTTAGTGGCACTAATGCCCTGTTAATCTTCACGGTGGTTTTGTATTGTTTATTGTTTTTGTTGGTGACATTATTTAAATCAAAATAAAATGTACGCTCACCACGCTGCACCTTGGTCTACTTCCCATGACGGCCGTGACAAGCACAGGCCAAATCCTAGAGGAAAATCTGGTTAAGTCTGCTTTCCAACAAACACTGGGAGAAAAATGCCTTTCAGCAGGATAATAATCTAAAACACAAGGCCAAATATACACTGGAGTTGCTTACCAAGACAACATTGAATGTTCCTGAGTGGCCTAGTTGACAGAGCTTGAAGAATTAAAAAATTATAATGTGCAAATGTTGTACAACCCAGTTGTGCAAAGCTCTCAGAGAATTACCCAGAAACACTCACAGCTGTTATTGCTGCCAAAGGTGATGTCACGCCCTGGTCTAAGTATTTTGTGTTTTTCTTCATATATTGGGTCAGGCCAGGGTGTGGCATGGAGTTTTTGTATTGTGGTGTGTTTTGTCTTGGGGTTTTGGTGTGTATATATTTGGGATTGTAGCTAGTGGGGTTATCTAGCAAAGTCTATGGCTGTCTGGAGTGGTTCTCAATCAGAGGCAGGTGCTTATCGTTGTCTCTGATTGGGAACCATATTTAGGCAGCCATATTCTTTGAGTTTGTCGTGGGTGATTGTCCTGAGTGTCTTGATGTCCTTGTTTGATGTTAGTTGACACAAGTATAGGCTGTTTTCGGTTTTCGTTTTGTTTATTGTTTGTAGTGTTCGTGTTTAGTCGTGTTTACGTTTGTTTAAATAAACATGGATCGCAATCGACACGCTGCAGTTTGGTCCGACTCTCCTTCACACATAGAAAACCGTTACAGAATCACCCACCACCAACGGACCAAGCAGCGTGTCAACAGGCAGGAGCAGCCCAAAGAGGAGATGCGTAAGAAGGATTTCTGGACATGGGAGGAGATCCTCGACGGGAGAGGACCCTGGGCTAAACCAGGGGAGTGTAGCCGCCCAAAGGTGCAACAGGAGAAGAGGCAACAGAGGCAGCAGCAGCAGGAGCAGCAGCAGCTACAGTGGGAGAGGTTGCACCACCTGGAGAAATGGACATGGGAGGAGGAACTGGACGGTAAAGGACCCTGGGATCAGCCTGGAGATTATTGTCGCCCCAAAGCCGAGCTGGAGGCAGCAAAAGCCAGAGAGGCGGCATTATGAGGAGCTAGCACGGCAGAGCGGATGGAAGCCCGGGAGTCAGCCCCAAAAATTATTGGGGGGCTCACAGGGAGAATGGCTACGCCAGGTAGGAGACCTGCGCAAACTCCCTGTGCTTACCGGGGCTAGAGAGACCGGGCAGGCACCGTGTTATGCAGTGGTGCGCACGGTGTCCCCAGTGCGGGTGCATAGCCCGGTGAGGTATATTCCAGCTCCTCGGATCGGCCGGGCTAGAGTGGGCATCGAGCCAGGTAAGGTTGGGCAGGCTCGGTGCTCAAGAGCTCCAGTGCGCCTGCACGGTCCGGTCTATCAAGTACCACCACCACACCCCAGCCCTCCGGTAGCCACCAGGCTTCCTGTGCGTGTCCTCGGTCCAGTACCACCAGTACCAGCACCACGCATCAGGCCTACAGTGTGCCTCGCCTCTCCAGCGCTGTCAGAGCCTTTCTCCTCTCCTGCGCTGTCGGAGCCTCCCTCCTCTCCAGCGCTGTCGGAGCCTTCCTCCTCTCCTGCGCTGCCGGAGTCTCCCGCCTGTTCAGCGCAGCCAGAGCCTTCCTCCTCTACAGCGCTGCCGGAGTCTCCCGCCTGTTCAGCGCTGCCAGAGCCTTCCTCCTCTACAGCGCTGCTGGAGTCTCCTGCCTGTTCAGCGCAGCCAGAGCTGCCAGCCTGCATGGAGCAGCCAGAGCTGCCGGTCTGCATGGAGCAGCCAGAGCTGTCAGTCTGCATGGAGCAGCCAGAGCTGTCAGTCTGCATGGAGCAGCCAGAGATGTCAGTCTGCATGGAGCAGCCAGAGCTGTCAGTCTGCATGGAGCAGCCAGAGCTGTCAGTCTGCATGGAGCAGCCAGAGCTGCCAGTCTGCATGAAGCAGCCAGTCTGCATGGAGCAGCCAGAGCTGTCAGTCTGCATGGAGCAGCCAGAGCTGCCAGTCTGCATGAAGCAGCCAGAGCTGTCAGTCTGCATGGAGCAGCCAGAGCTGCCAGTCTGCATGGAGCAGCCAGCTGCCAGTCTGCATGGAGCTACCAGTCTGCAAGGAGCAGCCAGAGCTGTCAGTCTGCATGAAGCCGCCAGTCTGCCCAGCGCCGCCAGTCTGCCCAGCGCCGCCAGTCTGCCCAGCTACATGCCAGTCTGCCCAGCGCAGCCAGTCTGCCCAGCGCAGCCAGTCTGCCCAGCGCAGCCAGTCTGCCCAGCGCAGCCAGTCTGCCCAGCGCAGCCAGTCTGCCCAGCGCCGCCAGTCTGCCCAGCGTCGCCAGTCTGTCAGGATCAGTTAGATCCACCAGTCAGCCAGGATCCACCAGTCTGCCAGGATCCGCCAGAAGTGCCAGTCAGCCAGGATCCGCCAGAAATGCCAGTCTGCCAGGATCCGCCAGAAGTGCCAGTCGGCCAGGATCTGCCAGTAGAACCAGTCAGCCAGGATCCGCCAGTCAGCCAGGATCCGCCAGTCAGCCAGGATCCGCCAGTCAGCCAGGATCCGCCAGTCAGCCAGGATCTTCCAGATCTGCCAGTCAGCCAGACTCTTCCAGATCTGGCAGTCAGCCAGACTCTTCCAGATCTGCCAGTCAGCCAGACTCTTCCAGATCTGCCAGTCAGCCAGACTCTTCCAGATCTGCCAGTCAGCCAGACTCTTCCAGATCTGCCAGTTAACCATTCTCTTCCAGATCTGCCAGTCAACCATTCTCTTCCAGATCTGCCAGTCAACCAGACTCTTCCAGATCTGCCAGTCAACCAGACTCTTCCAGATCTGCCAGTCAACCAGACTCTTCCAGATCTGCCAGTCAACCAGACTCTTCCAGATCTGCCAGTCACCCAGACTCTTCCAGATCTGCCAGTCAACCAGACTCTTCCAGATCTGCCAGTCAACCAGACTCTTCCAGATCTGCCAGATCTGCCAGTCGGCCACGATCTGCCAGTCAGCCAGGATCCGCCAGTCGGCCAGGATCCGCCAGGATCCGCCAGTCGGCCAGGATCCGCCAGTCGGCCAGGATTCGCCAGTCGGCCAGGATCTGCCAGTCAGCCAGGATCTGCTGAGACCACCAGCCAGCCAGGATCTGGTAGATCTATCTACCTGCCTGAGCTTCCTCTCACTCCTGAGCTTCCTCTCACTCCTGAGCTTCCTCTCACTCCTGAGCTTCCTCTCACTCCTGAGCTTCCTCTCACTCCTGAGCTTCCTCTCACTCTCGAGCTTTCTCTCACTCTCGAGCTTTCTCTCACTCCCGAGCTTTCTCTCACTCCCGAGCTTCCCCTCAGTCCCGAGCTCCTTCAGTCCCGAGCTGTCCTTCAGTCCCGATCTGCTCCTCAGTCCAGTGGGGTTCTGGGTGAGGACTACTAGGCCATGGTTGGCGGCGAGGGTGGTCTATCCAGGGACGCGAGGAGAGGGGACTAAGACATTGACTGAGTGGGTTCCACGTCCCGCGCCGGAGCCGCCACCATGGACAGACGCCCACCCGGACCCTCCCTATTGTTTTGAGGTGCGTTCGGGAGTCCGCACCTTAGGGGGGTTTCTGTCACGCCCTGGTCTAAGTATTTTGTGTTTTTCTTCATGTATTGGGTCAGGCCAGGGTGTGGCATGGGGTTTTTGTATTGTGGTGTGTTTTGTCTTGTCTTGGGGTTTTGGTGTGTATATATTTGGGATTGTAGCTAGTGGGGTTATCTAGCAAAGTCTATGGCTGTCTGGAGTGGTTCTCAATCAGAGGCAGGTGCTTATCGTTGTCTCTGATTGGGAACCATATTTAGGCAGCCATATTCTTTGAGTTTGTCGTGGGTGATTGTCCTGAGTGTCTTGATGTCCTTGTTTGATGTTAGTTGACACAAGTATAGGCTGTTTTCGGTTTTCGTTTCGTTTATTGTTTGTAGTGTTTGTGTTTAGTCGTGTTTACGTTTGTTTAAATAAACATGGATCGCAATCGACACGCTGCAGTTTGGTCCGACTCTCCTTCACTATATGAAAACCGTTACAGGTGATTCTAACATGTATCGACTCAGGGGTGTAAATACTTGTGTAAATGAAATATTTCTTTATTTAATTTTCATCAAATGTACAAAAATGTCGAAAAACCTGTTTTCACTTTGTCAGTATTGGATATTGTGTGTAGATGGGTATGAGAAAAAAACACGATTTAATCCATTTGAAATTCAGGCTGTAACACAACAAAATGTGTAATAAGTCAAGTGATACGAATACTATCTGAAGGCACTGTATGACCCAACAGTGATCAGTTCTTTCAGTTTGTCATCTATGGCTATTTAGATTTACATATGACCATTTTCACAAAGTACTTTGGATGTAGTGAACTCTTTTTTAAAGTAACTTTAGTTAAGCAAACTATAAACTCTTTCTGAAGGGTAGCTTTAGTTTAGTAAACTATATTTTTATTAAGGTAGCTTTAGTCTACCTTAACTTCTTCCAGTGTGAAGTATTTGGTAGAGTAGCTTCCCCAACACTGCCAAATAGTATTTTTCTTTTTACAGTGTACGTTTTCTGAAAAGAATTGCTGTTGCTACCATGGTTTCAAACCAAGGTGATTGAACAGAGGGGCACACTGAAGATGAAAAGATTATTCAGCAATAAAATATAGATTTGTTGAAACAAACGTCCATTGTCCCTACCAAGAGTTGCAGAATATCTATTTGAACCTATAATGATTCTTCCAGGGCAATCTGAATCTGGGTGGGAAATGATAAAAGAAGCCACCTTACAGTAAAACCATGTTTCATTCCTTTATGCTGATGCCTAACAATAGAAAAATAAGGAAATCATCAACACCCCCCTGGTGTGATGCCATATTGATGATGAATATCTGCAAACTCTCACAAGCTGCCTCCTTTTTCCTTTGTGTGTGTGTGTGTCTGCGTGCGTGTGTGTGCATGAGTGTGTGCATACGCGTATCTTCCAAAAGAGGAAGAAGAGAGGTCATCAACTTGGTTAATCCTCGCGGAAACTATTAGTATTCGGCCGTGTTCAGCACAAAATGGCTGATCAATGTGCATCAAAATGTGCTGCTTAGCTTAGCGCCTCGTCCGTGGCAGGGCTTCCTTCACACAGGGAAGAAGAGTGAGACGGATGAGGACACAGTCTGAGTCAGCGATTTCTCATGTTACCCTGGGACAGGAGAGAAGGGCTGGCCCTCACAGCTCACTGGACCGTACCCTGTCTGCATCCCAAAAAACACCCTGTTTAGTGCACTACTTTTGCCCAGGGCGCATATAGACGCAACCCCATCCCTGTCCCACCTGAAAGCATCTGTCACATGTTGATATGGATGAGACTACTGGTCATGGATCTATCACATGTTGATGTGGATGAGACTACTGGTCATGGATCTATCACATGTTGATATGGATGAGACTACTGGTCATGGATCTATCACATGTTGATGTGGATGAGACTACTGGTCATGGATCTATCACATGTTGATATGGATGAGACTACTGGTCATGGATCTATCACATGTTGATGTGGATGAGACTACTGGTCATGGATCTATCACATGTTGATGTGGATGAGACTACTGGTCATGGATCTGTCACATGTTGATATGGATGAGACTACTGGTCATGGATGATGAGTACATCTTATTTAGGGCTTCATTTGGCCATTTTGTTGGGTTATTGTCATGTCTACTCCCGCTCCCCCACCCCGGCGCTTGAAGTTGCTGGTCTATTAACCACCAGTCCTGGCAATCATCATTACGCACATCTGCTCCCCATTGTTACACACACCTGGACCTCATCATCACCTTGATTACCCTCCCTTTATTTAGCCCTCAGTAGCCTCATTCATCAGACAGTATTGGTTTTGTTCAGCTTCAGTATGCTTCTCCTGTTTTGTTTATTTGCCTTTTCCTGTCATTAAAATGTACCTTCTGCACCTGCTTCCTGACTCCCAGCGTAACATTACAGTTATACATTTATGCTGAAAATGTCATTTTGTGGTGGTTATTACATAGTTAAACATCAATCACTTTTTGGTCTCTTGGAGATTAATTGAAACAAACATTAAGGGTAGTAATGCTGGCTTCTCAAGTGCTTAAACAAAGACAGATACAAAGAAAAAGACTGAGCAAAAACTTTGGCCTAAAACAACCCTGAGCTAGGAAATCATTTCAGCCTAAAACAACCCTGATCTAGGAAATCATTTCAGCCTAAAACAACCCTGAGCTAGGAAATCATTTCAGCCTAAAACAACCCTGAGCTAGGAAATCATTTCAGCCTAAAACAACCCTGAGCTAGGAAATCATTTCAGCCTAAAACAACCCTGAGCTAGGAAATCATTTCAGCCTAAAACAACCCTGAGCTAGGAAATCATTTCAGCCTAAAACAACCCTGAGCTAGGAAATCATTTCAGCCTAAAACAACCCTGAGCTAGGAAATCATTTCAGCCTAAAACAACCCTGAGCTAGGAAATCATTTCAGCCTAAAACAACCCTGAGCTAGGAAATCATTTCAGCCTAAAACAACCCTGAGCTAGGAAATCATTTCAGCCTAAAACAACCCTGAGCTAGGAAATCATTTCAGCCTAAACCAACCCTGAGCTAGGAAATCATTTCAGCCTAAAACAACCCTGAGCTGGGAAATCATTTCAGCCCAAAGCAACCCTGAGCTGGGAAATCATTTCAGCCCAAAGCCACCCTGAGCTAGGAAATCATTTCAGCCCAAAGCAACCCTGAGCTAGGAAATCATTTCAGCCCAAAGCAACCCTGAGCTAGGAAATCATTTCAGCTCAACTTGGGGTGTGAAGAAGACTGCACAAGATCCCTTATTACGTGTGACTTCTATGGCATGTTGGATTACAGCAACAAATGGTGAGATGTGTGAATGCTACAGTATCAGCAAACATGAAGGCTGAGAACAATAGATAAAGAGAGCATGTAGTTAATAGGACTTAAAGGAAAGGGGGAGAAGAGGAGTAAAGGGGTGGAAGGGAGCTTTTTTCCTTACCACTTCATTATTATGTATATTGGGAAATACATTCAATATTTCAAGATGTAAGGAGCTACTGGGATCAGTAATGTGCCTGGAGACCTGGAGAGAGCTCACATCTTGTACGTCGTGTCGGAAGACGGAGGTGCCTGAAACCAGTTTTAAAAGACAAAGGTATTTTTATATTCTGGTGCTAAATATAAAATATAGATACATAGACACATAGATACACACACATGCTTATACACAAATGCATGCATACACACACACACTCCTGCACATGCACGGACATGCAAGCACACACACACACACACACACACACACACACACACACACACACACACACACACACACACACACACACACACACACACACACACACACACACACTGTAATGCCCCCTGTCTTATGTTCAGAACCTTTGATTGTGCATGCATTGGGGGGTCATTCATGCAAAATCAACATTTTCCGTGAAAAACCATGAGAATATTTAATTTAGTCACCAATACATCAGCTAATGACAGGCTCACCATAAGTCAATTTAACTACCATTAAATCCAATAGCAAAAAAATACAAGATACAAAATAGAAAGAAAAGTACATGAGAAATATCATTTTAAAAACAATATTTGACTATAACTTGACATGCAATAAAATAAATGTATTTATCCAATGGCAGGTGGTGAGCATGCTGAGTAACACAGTATGCTAGTCTTACACTTTCATTATCCTTATACAGTACATACTGGAGGACAAATCATCAGAAATAGAGGTATTGTAAAGCAGTTGGCTAATGTCAAACATAGCACCCTGTTGTATGCCATTTCTGCCCCATGAAATAATGTACAAGATCACCTTTTCTACATGTCAACTGATAGAGTATCACCTGTCTCTCTGCTTGAAATGAACCAGCTTCCAGTGTTTCAATGAAATCCAGATAATGAGTGGAGTATATTGTTATGTATAACGCAGGTATTCAGCAGTGTATTGTCCTCTACACTATAATTCCCAATGGCAGCACATAGAGTGTCTCTTTCCATTATGTCCTACTGGAGAATGATGATGTACTATTTACAGCCACATCAATATAGTAATTAGTTCCATCATAAAGTGATGTGAAATGTGTACATTTATGAAGTAAAAATATAGCATTTTACGGTGGTCAGCATTTATCAAACTATATATGTTAACTAAGCAGTACATCATTTTGGTTCAGCAGTTATCAGTTTTGAGCAGTTTGATTAAGTGATAGTTAATTGCATTGTTAACAAATGGCAAGAAAATCATATTAAACGTAAAGTGAATATTGCATTTTGAAGAACAGATGCTTAAATTGAATATGTATCCAAATTGAAATATAGATTTGGTGCAGTGAACAAGCGACTTTGTTTGTTGAACTAGAGTTTTGAAACATTTTGATGATCTGTTTTGATGTTTGTGCTTAGAGTTATGAAAAGACTAGAGAAAACTGCACCAAAGGAATTGAAAAAGGCTGTAATAAGTATGGGTGGAGGCCTGTTTAAAGCTTCAGGCCTGGGGAGACAGCCTGAGGCTGTGCCCACGAGGCCCCTGGGGAGACAGCTTGAGGCTGTGCCCACGAGGCCCCTCTTCACAGGCAGTTAGGGAAACGCTTTGATGATACTCCGCTATAATAAGCCCAAGTCGCCATAAGTTACTGGCTAACTGCAGCACCAGGATATTAACATGATGAACGGCTGGCTGATGATGGGTTCCACTTAAAGTACAACAGTTGATTTGCATTTTGTCTGTAGGCAAATCAGTTCTGAGGCGACTGCTGAGGACAGGTTTCAGAGCAGTAGTTCTTATCCGACTCAAGATGAAGGACGGGAAAACCCTTTCTTACCAATGTGTTGACCAAAAACAGTGCAGCTGACACACAGGGAGAGAGAGACCATTTGTACATTGTTAAAACACTGTATATATATAATATGACATTTGGATTGTCTTTATTGTTTTGAAACTTCTGTATGTGCAATGTTTACTGTTTATTTTTATTGTTTATTTCACTTTATATATTATCTACCTCACTTGCTTTGGCAATGTTAACACGTTTCCCATAACAATAAAGCCCCTTGAATTTAAAGAAAGAGAAAGAGAACGAGAAAGAGAAATAGAAAGAGTTATGCCATACATTGAGGGACAGTGTCTGACAGACCAATCAACCTGCACATGTCCTCTACTGTATACTTATTGTTATTGTTCAATGTATGGTTATTTTGACTCTTGGTTACTGTTGTCCCGTTGACAATTTTGATTCTCATTTTTATTTATTTTTTATATTGTAAATATCCAAAATAAGCTTTGGCAATATGTACATTGTTAGGTCATTGTTACGCCAATAAATCAAATTGAAAAAAAAAAAAATGCAGATCAGTGGCAGTGCTTATTTCTATTACAGCATATTGGATGACTGTCATTCATATTCCATTCACCCAGTTCAATGTAACAGCGATAGGTCTCGAGTTCTAGTGTTGTGTTGGAAAGTCATAGCCAGCTAGCTAACATAACATCCCTCTATTTGAGCATGGTGTTTCAATAGGCTAAACTAGATAGCTGCATTTGCTAGCTAAGTAAGTGAAACTGAAAGTTTAAAAAAATAAAGAAATCTCTCTTTCTATTTCTCTCTTGCTTCTCCTTCATTTTGTAAGATATGCATTTGTTCAAAACTGTTCAACTATTGTTTTTCACTCTCTTTGAGTCAACTACTCACCACATTTTATACACTGCAGTGCTAGCTAGCTGTAGCTTATGCTTTCAGTACTAGATGAATTCCCTGATCCTTTGATCTGATAGGCTGGAGGACGTCCTCCGGAAGTTGTAATAATTACTGTGTAAGTCTATGGAAGGGGGTGAGAACCATGAGCCTCCTAGGTTTTGTATTGAAGTCAATGTACCCAGAGGAGGATGAAAACTAGCTGTCCTCTGGCTACACCCTGCTACCCTACAGAGTGCTGTTGAGGCTACTATAGACCTTCTTTGCAAAATAGTGTGTTTTAATCAGTTATTTGGTGACGTGATTATATTTAGTATATTTTTAACAAAAATATATAACTTTAAATGTTTTACAATTTGTATTTTGAATAGATTTATGAAGTTCACTGAGGAGGATTTTCCTCCCCTTCCTCCTCTGAGGAGGCTCCACTGATGCAGATACCTTAGCCAATTATATCTGCATGGACCATTGGAATAATAAGGTTTGTGGAACAAAAATCTGTCATGTTTTAGATTGAGCATCATAATCGTATCATCAACGAGTCGAACTCAATCTAAAACATGACAGATTTTTATTCCACAAACCTTATTATTCCAACGGTCCATGCAGTTATAATTGGCTAAGGTATCTGCATGTATGGTAATTATGCATGTATGTCCAATGTCTTTCTGATATTATCTTCTACCTTCTACTATCATTCCCAAACATCTCTGAAAGTACATACTGTTGTCGAAGTTTGATTGACAGAATATAACCACCTTCCATATGGTGTCCCCTGTTATTAAAAAGCATCACTCTGCTGCCCGAAAAGATTAGTATTAAACTGACAGTAGTTTCGTCCTAAATGGAACCATCTCCCCTATATACCACACTACTTTTGACCAGAGCCCATATAGGGTTCTGGTCAAAGTAGTGCACTCAATAGGGAATGGGGTGCTATTTGCGTCGCAGGCAGCGTCTTCACGTGGAATCTACCGTATCTGATTCTGGTTCGGTCCCGTGCCCAGCTGAAGGAATCCGATCTCTGCCAGCCAGCGTACCTCTGGGACCTTCAGATGCAGCCAATACAGACTCATATGTCACAGAGATAACAAAATGCTAGGAGGTGTGCCCAATCACCTGCCTGACAGGAAATGCATTCTAACAAATGGAGTACCTTTTGGTCTATCCCGGGAGACAATTATAAACAATTCCAGTCTTTAGTAGGAGATAGAGCGTATCCCGAAGACTGATAACATCCATGCCAGGATATCAATCATAGCCAGTCGGAATAACCATTTCATCTTATTCCCGAGGACCATACTGTGTAATGCCTTTTAGAGGCTGTGGATGTCTTGAATGTCTTTCAGGCACAGGTAGGAAACAGAGGATGTGTGTGCATCCTAAAACTGCACCCATTCCCTATATAGTGCACTAATTTTGAACTGACCCTTATGGTCCCTGGTCAAAAGTAGTGCACTATGTAGGGAATATGGTGCCATTTGGGATGGATCCTGTGTAAAGGTATGAGGGGGGTACAGAGCTACTACGACCTTGGGAAGGTTAGAGGTCAGAAAGGTGGTTATAAGGGTGAGACCCTGATGAGGGAGAAAGAGAGAGGGTGAGGCGTTGCATAGTGTTTACTGAAATTCCTTCCCAGAGGACATCTGGCACCGGCGTCTTACTGAAACATCATCTAACGTGACTTGAATGACTCTTCCTCCAATTGCTGCTTACCATGCTACTGGTGTGACAGGCCATGTGCGACATCACAATCCGGTTCCAGGAAGTGCTTCTCGCTGCTAATTGTTGATTGGGGGATTTGGGAATCTCAACAACCACAGTCACTGACTGAGGTGTCATAGTCAAGTGTTGGATCCCATCAATTCAAAATTCCCATCAAGGAAAAGGAAACCAAAGCAGTGTTATAGTTTGATCGATTGAAGGTGCCAATGGGTTTTCTTGTTAGTTAATTGAATGTAATCAACAAAGTGGGTTCACTGCAGTTAGGTGTTGTATAAACTCAGAATGTGACTATAAACAAAATAGAAAAACACTCAAGTGCATCAGAGAATGAGAAATAATATTATTTTGGATCTTGTGCTTTACTCTTTGACTCTTCCAGTTGTTGGGTGTGTGCCCCAAATATTACATCTTGTGTTTGTCTAAAGTCAATATAAAAGAGGTTTTAACACCAAGAAAAGTAAAACGCATAACAATTGATTCCTCAAAATCCCTTATGTTTTGTAGATGATTTGTTTACTCAACTCAATCCAAGAAAGGCCATTGATCTGGCTTGAAAAGGCTGAGAGTCTTAGCATCATTTACCAAGGAGACATAGGGTTGATGTTACATGTACTACAGCCAGAATAAAGACGGGACCACAATTCCCAGTTCATATTTTTTAAACAAACCAATCCATAGATTATTAAATTGTCCAAGAGAAATGAAAGAGCAGACAGGATCAAAGAGAAAATGTCATTGAATACAAAAGTTAAGTGAAAAATAAAAATAAGTTTGAAAATATATAATTTTATTTGAACATAAGAGGTTTGTCAACAAACTGTCCTAGTCAGGAGGCCCAACACAGCTCCCTCTCACATCAAACCCCATGTATCTCTCTTTTCTCCACCAAGGTCACATCAGCCCCTCCCCCATGTCTCCCTCTCTTCTCTACCAAGGTCACATCAGCCCCCCATGTCTCCCTCTCTTCTCTACCAAGGTCACATCAAACCCCCATGTCTCCCTCTCTTCTCTACCAAAGTCACATAACCCCCCATGTCTCCCTCTCTTCTCTACCAAAGTCACATCAAACCCCACGTCTCCCTCTCTTCTCTACCAAGGTCACATCAACCCCCACATGTCTCCCTCTCTTCTCTACCAAAGTCACATCAAACCCCACATCTCCCTCTCTTCTCTACCAAGGTCACATCAACCCCCATGTCTCCCTCTCTTCTCTACCAAAGTCACATCAAACCCCACGCTCCCTCTCTTCTCTACCAAAGTCACATCAAACCCACCATGTCTCCCTCTCTTCTCTACCAAGGTCACATCAACCCCCACATGTCTCCCTCTCTTCTCTACCAAGGTCACATCAAACCCCCATGTCTCCCTCTCTTCTCTACCAAGGTCACATCAACCCCCCCTCTCTTCTCTACCACACATCAACCCCCCATCTCTCCTCTCTTCTCTACCAAGGTCACATCAAACCCCACATCTCCCTCTCTTCTCTTCTCTTCCAAGGTCACATCAAACCCCACATCCCCTCTCTTCTCTACCAAGGTCACATCAAACCCCCATCTCTTCTCTACCAAGGTCACATCAAATCCCACATCTCCCTCTCTTCTCTACCAAGGTCACATCAACCCCCCTCACACCCAAACCCCATGTCTCCCTCTCTTCTCTACCAAGGTCACATCAAACCCCACATCTCCCTCTCTTCTCTTCCAAGGTCACATCAAATCCCACGTCTCCCTCTCTTCTTTACCAAGGTCACATCAAATCCCATGTCTCCCTCTCTTCTCTACCAAGGTCACATCAAACCCCACGTCTCCCTCTCTTCTCTACCAAGGTCACATCAAATCCCACGTCTCCCTCTCTTCTCTACCAAGGTCACATCAAACCCCCCATGTCTCCCTCTCTTCTCTACCAAGGTCACATCAAACCCCACGTCTCCCTCTCTTCTCTACCAAGGTCACATCAAATTCCTGAGGCCCTGGTGCAGTAATTAGAGGACAGACCCAGGAGGACCTTGGTGCAGTAGTTAGACCACAGACCCAGGAGGGCCCTGGTGCAGTAGTTAGACCACAGACCCAGGAGGGCCCTGGTGCAGTAGTTAGACCACACACCCAGGAGGCTCTTGGGGGCCTCTAATCCAAGATGGCCAACATTATCCTCTCGACCTTGAGCTTGGGGCGTCATGGTTAAATCTGATAATGAGCACAGCCAGGGTGTCAGGTGTAAAATGATATGCAAAGTAAACAGCAACTGACACACTCATACACACACTCATACACACACTCATACACACACTCATACACACACTCATACACACACTCATACACACACTCATACACACACACACACACACACACACACACACACACACACACACACACACACACACACACACACACACACACACACACACACACACACACACACACACACACACACACACACACACACACAGTATTTCTGCCTATAGGCTTTAATGAGGCATGACAAGACATTGATCTCTGTTTGAGGAAACATCAATATCAGCTCTCCGCTAATGGAAAGGGAAGGGACGTCATGGATCTTGATGTATTTTTTTATGAACCAAAGGATTTCATAGTTTTGCCTTTCATGCCAAATGGCAGTTCTGGGTTGACTTAAAACATTGCCCTTCACTAAACGATTAGTTCCTGCCGGGAGATGACAGTTTCTATTTCAGAGCGGCGTAGATGGGATGGTGGCAGTGGAAATGCAGTGTACGTGTTGCTTGACACAGTAATAGACATTTCTGCACACCCTGGGACAAAAGGAAGGTTAGTAATGACATACCTGTGTGTGTATGTGTGTATGTGTGTGTGTTTGTGTGTGTGAGGGTGTGAATGTGTGTATGTGACAGAACTTAGCACTTGATCTCAACACACAGCAGGAGCACTCCAATCTCTGCGAGCCAGACAGACTGAGTGTGTGTGTGTGTGTGTACGTGTGCTTCTGGACATCTGCATGTTTGTGTGTTAGTGTCTGGATAAAAGTTGGAAAACAGGTTCATGTGAAATCCGCCAGCCTGCAGTGTGTAACAACAGAGTGTAAGATTGGTTTCTTTACCGCCTTGCTCCCACACAGTGGGCCCCAGAGGCCCCTAGAGGCCCCAGACCTGCAGCTGGAGCAGCAGCCCCCTCTCAGACAGCCCCCTGTCCTGGGGAGACGGCTTGGAGCATATCTGTTTTTGTGTCGCCTGGGGCAAAGGTACATCGGTAAGACTCGTCATTTCCACGCTCCTTTACTTCATTAATTCTCTCTGATGTTGATAGAGATGTACATACAGTATATATTCTCTGATGTTAATAGAGATGTACATCTATCCTCTCTGATGTTAATATAGATACAGTATACATCTATCCTCTCTCCACCACAGCCCGTTGATGTGAATGGGGCGTGTTCAGAGTCTGACACTCAGACTGATTTGTCATGGAGGAGACAGTCATGTCAACAAAGCCTCAGTACACATTGCCTCTCTCCTACTGTTCAGACATGACAACTGGATCATGAATCCATTCATTAGTTATGAAATTGGTGAAAGAATGTTGTAACCATTTGTTATTTGTTGTAAAAACTGTATTGTTGTTTGTGGTATATCCTATTAACGGTCTCCCCAAAGACTATTCTCATTGAGCTAGACAGGGTCTTTGTCTGAAATGACACCCTATTGCCTGCCTAGTGCACTACTTTTGTAGTGTAGTGCACATCATAGTGAAAAGGTTTGAGGTAGAACCATTTTTGGTTCTAGGTAGAACCCTTTTGAGGTCCATGTAGAACTCCCTGTGTAACAAGTTTAACATGGAACCAAAAAGGGTTCCTCAAAAGGTTCTGCTATGGGGACAGACAAATAACTATTAGTCAAATTATGTATGTATACAGTGTTGTAAAGGTGTACAAATAGTGAAAGTACAGAAGTGAAAATAAATAAACATAAATATGAGTTGTATTTACAATGGTGTTTGTTCTTCACTGGTTGCCCTTTTCTTGTGGCAACAGGTCACATACTGTATCTTGCTGCTGTGATGGCACACTGTGGTATTTCACCGAGTAGATATGGGAGTTTATTAAAATTGGGTTTGTTTTCTAAATATTTGTGGATCTGTGTAATCTGAGGGAAATATGTGTCTCTAATGTTGTCAAATATTTGGCAGGAGGTTAGGAAGTGCAGCTCAGTTTCCACCTCATTTTGTGGGCAGTGTGCACATAGCCTGTCTTCTCTTGAGAGCCATATGTATGTATGTATGACCATGTGGGAGTCATTTTCCTTCCCTTACCAGTATGAAGGTGTCCTAACTGCTTTCTCTGTGGACGTGAGAGACAGAGACAGACAGACAGACAGACAGACAGACAGACAGACAGACAGACAGACAGACAGACAGACAGACAGACAGACAGACAGACAGCCAGACAGCAGACAGACAGACAGACAGACAGACAGACAGACAGACAGACAGACAGACAGACAGACAGACAGACAGACAGACAGACAGACAGACAGACAGACAGACAGACAGACAGACAGACAGACAGATAGAGAGAGAGAGACAGACACAGACAGACAGACAGACAGACAGAGAGAGAGAGAGAGTTATGCCATAAATTCAGTGACAGTGTCTGACAGACCAATCAACCTGAGACTTTTTTTGTGACTTTTTGTCTTTCTTTACTTAAACAAACTCATTTCATTTAAAATTCACCCCCCCTTAAAAATAAAAAAACAAAAATATACTGTACTGCAAAATATATCCTGTACTGCATACATTTACCATACTCACCTTTCTATCTACCACATGATACAAACCAACATCACAATACTCACTCCTACAACTGTCCAAAACATCTTCCCCAGCTATACAGACAGCCCCCCCCAACACACCACATCTCCTCAAACATCTCTACACATTTTATCATTTTATAGAACTCAAACTCTAAGGCGCGCAGAGACCATCCCATTAAACAATAGTCTGTTATCCCCCCACCTTTGACCCTGTTCCTCCTTGTTAGCCAAATAGCTAACTTTGCCTGAGCAAACAGAAAGTTCAACAAAACACATTTGGCTTTGTCCTTGCTCGAATACCTGTAAAAACCCCATTATGAATTCCAACAGTAAACACCACCCCCAACCTCCACAGACATTCCAACAGTAAACACCACCCCCAACCTCTCACACAGACATTCCAACAGTAAAAACCACCCCCCTCTCAACCATTCCAACAGTAAACACCACCCCAACCTCTCACACAGACATTCCAACAGTAAAAACCACCCCCACAGACAACCTCTCACACAGACATTCCAACAGTCCAAAAAACCACCCCCAACCTCTCACACAGACAAAAACCACCCCAACCTCTCACACAGACATTCCAACAGAGACATTAAAGGCATTAACCTGCACACAGATAATACATGAATCACAGTTTCTCTCATAACACAGAAAGGACACCCCTGCCCGACTCCCGGTTCAACCCGTGCCAACCAGCTGTTAGTGGCCAGGGCTCCATGTAGAACCCTCCACTGGAGGTCCCCTGACCTCTTTGGTACTGGGGGTTTGTAGAGCCCCCTCCACCTAAAACCCACCATACTCTCCTCCCCACATACCCCCTGCCACTGATGTGCCTTCACTCCTGTTAGGCTCCTAATGTTCCTAACTTTAACGCAAAGGTTGTAGGGGCTTTACCTCCCACATCCTCAAACTCCCCAGGCTCCTAATGTTCCTCACCTTAACACAGAGGTTGTAGGGGCTTTACCTCCCACATCCTCAAACTCCCCAGGCTCGGAGTGTTCAAATCGAACAAGTCCTCCAGACCCCCTTGTCAGTCTCCAATCTCTGCCGTCACCTACAGTGGTGGAAACATTGGTGGCCCCTCTCCCTTTGGCTGCTCAAACATCCCTCTTACCGGCTCAGACAGTACCTCCTGGACCTCCTCCAGGAATCTCTCCAGCAGCCTAAGAGACGTTATTCCTGTTTGTTGTGCCAAGACTTCCGGGGTTTTCCACCCCTCCTCTCCCAGCAGTCTCAGGTCACCCAGCCTTTGTAAACCCCCTGCCATCAGTTGCCTCTGCAGGGTGGCCAACTGAACCGATCTCAAAGGGATGGCTGGGTTGTGGAAGATAGGCTCCTACCACACCCATAGCCCAGGCTCCACACCCCCTTCTCGTATGGGCCTTAGCAGCTGCCAGACCATCAGCATTGCAGAGTAAAAATCTGAGAGGCCTGCTGTAATCAGCCTCTCCAGCTTCATGAGGAACAGCTGCCGGTCCAACCCTAATCCGCCAGCTCTCCTCAGCAGCGCGCATGCTGGCTCCCTCCAGCCAACATTAGCATGGTACAGCAGTCTCTGCACCGCCTTTAGCCTGAAAGCAGCCATCCTGCTATCCAGTTCCACCAGGCCCTGTCCTCATTCGTGAACGATGATGTACAACACTGCTGCCTTTAGCCAGTGACGGCCCGACCAGAAGAAGTCCACCAGCTTGCGTTGCAGGTCTGCGAGCAGACCGGCGGGGGGTTGAGGACAGCCAGTTTATGCCACAGGGAAGATGCTACCAGGTTGTTAATTATCAGCACCCTCCCTCTATATAACACTTGGGACAGGAGCCACCTCCATCTGGCCAGTCTTGTCACCACTGCCTGTGACAGCCCCTCCCAGTTCTTCCTTACCCACTTCCCCGAGCCCAGGTACACCCCCAACACTTTAAGCCCTTCACAACCCCACTGCAAAACCCCTGGAAGCAGAGGAGGAGCCCTATCCCCCCATGCCCCACATCCCCAGTTTACCTTAGCTGATGAAGCTCTCTCATATACCTTCAGACTGGTCTCTAGTGCCTGCATATCCTGATCATCCCTGACCATCACAGAAACATTATCTGCATATACTGACACTGCTATGCCTGTCACCACATCCATTCCTGTCCAGCAAACGCCCTGCAGTCTCCTGCGTAGCAGTCCTAAAAAAGGCTCAGTGGCTAATGTGTATAACTGCCCAGATAGAGGGCATCCTTGTCTAATGCCCCGTCTCACCCAGACTGGCCTACTGAGCCCCCCTCCCACATTGACCATACATGACACCCCAGCATACAACAGCTTCACACATGTCAAAAAACTCTTCCCAAACCCAAACACAGACATCATATTAAACAGATACTCATGGTCCACTCTATCAAAAGCCTTCTCTTGATCTAAAGAGACCAGTCCACAGTTCACATTAGAACCTCTCGACAAGTCCAACGTGTCCCTAATTAAGAACAAGTTGTCCGTGATTGAGCGTCCCGGTCCACAAGATGTTTGGTCCTCATGTACTATCGAGTCCAAATGGGACTTCAGTCTGTTAGAGAGGACCTTGGCAAATATCTTGTAGTCCGTACAGAGTAATGCCACAGGCCTCCAGTTCTTAAGTTCACACAAGTCCCCTTTTTTGGGCAGGAGAGTCAGAGCTGCCCGACGGCAGCTCATCGGCGACTCTCCTACCTCGACGCATTCACGAAACACGCAAAATAAATCCTGTCCAATTATTCCCCAGAATTTTTATAAAACTCCACTGGGAGTCCATCGTCCCCGGTGCACGACCGGGGGACATCTGGTTTACGACCTCTGCCAGTTCCTGGGACAACAGAGGAATGTCCATTTCATCCCTCTGTGCCAGAGAGAGCTTAGGGAGTCCTGCAAACAAGACTTGAGCACACATAGGATCACACACTTCTGCCCTATACAACTCAGTATAAAACTCCCGCATCTCACCCACCACAGAGGTCACCCGCCCATCAGACAGCCGTAGACAATGCATACCCTTGGCTTCACTGCTCTGTCTTTCAAAACCAAAGAAGAAGGAGCTGGAAGCCTCCATCTCCTTGAGCATGGAGAACCTAGCTCTTACAAGTGCTCCCTTTGCTTTAACCTGGAAAAAACTGTCCAGGTCCCTAAGTAATTCGGCTAAATTAGTCTGGAGGCCTACATTGCCTTGCCACACCATCTCTACCTCTATCTCACTAATACAACGCTCTAGTTCCCACAATACTCTCCTAGCCTCTGAGGATGAGAGAGCTGTGTACTGTTGACAGAAAAGACGAATTTGGACTTTCCCCACATCCCACCATTGACTCAGAGACTCATACTCCTCTCTTCGCTGCCCCCACCTTTTCCAAAAGGTCTGGAAACCTGAGCAAAAAGTGGCATCTTGTAAGAGCTTTACATTGAACTTCCAATAAGATGCCTGCCGGGGCCGTGATGAAATAGACAGCCGAGCCATGGTTATGTGATGACCCGAAAACCCCACCGGGAGAATGGTAGTGCCCAGCAGCCTATTGCTCCGATTCCTAGACATGTAAAACCGATCAAGTCGGGCTGCACTCACCCTAGCCCCAAAAACCTTCACCTATGTATACTGTCTTGTGTTTGGATGTTTAGTTCTCCAAACATCCACTAGGTCGAACTGATTACTAGGTCGAACTGCAGTTATGCATTAGGGGGCGCTATTAAAAATTTTGGATGAGAAACGTTCCCTTTTTAAACAAGACATTTTGTCACGAAAAGATGCTCGACTATGCATATAATTGACAGCTTTGGAAAGAAAACACTCTGACGTTTCCAAAACTGCAAATATATTGTCTGTTAGTGCCACAGAACTGATGTTACAGGCAAAACCCAGATAAAAATCCAATCAGGAAGTGCAGCATTTTTTGAAACTGCCTCATGCCAATGACTCCTTATATGGCTGTGAATGAGCTACGAATGAGCTTACGTTTTCCACGTATTCCCCAAGGTGTCTACAGCATTGTGACATCTTTTTAGGCACTTCCATTGAAGAATGGCCGTAAGGGACCATATATAGCATGTGGTCACATGGTGTCTCCCGCAGAAAATCTTGCGTAAAATACTGAGGTAGCCATTTTTCCAATCGCTTCTTATGAGAAACCAATTGCCTCAATGGATATATTATCGAATATATATGTTAAAAACACCTTGAGGATGGATCCTAAACAACGTTTGCCGTGTTTCTGTCGATATTATGGAGCAAATTTTGAAAAAAGTTTGGCGTTATAGTTGCAGCATTTTTCGGTCGATTTCTCAGCCAAGCCTGATGAAGAAACAGGAGCTATTTCGCCTACAAAAATAATATTTTTGGAATAAAGGAACATTTGCTATCTAACTTGGAGTCTCCTGAGTGAAAGCATCTGAAGTTTTTCAAAGGTAAATGATTTAATTTGGTTGCTTTTCTTATTTTCGTGAAAATGTTGCCTGCTGCCAGCAGAGCCTAGCATAGCATTATGCCATGATAAACTTACACAAATGCTTGTCTAGCGTTGGCTGTAACGCATATTTTGAAAATCTGAGATGACAGTGTTGTTAACAAAAGGCTAAGCTTGTGTTTG
The DNA here is from genome assembly GCF_018296145.1 of Oncorhynchus tshawytscha. Taxonomy (NCBI): domain Eukaryota; kingdom Metazoa; phylum Chordata; class Actinopteri; order Salmoniformes; family Salmonidae; genus Oncorhynchus; species Oncorhynchus tshawytscha. The sequence goes on along the minus strand of NW_024608699.1, from coordinate 33,974 downwards.
AATATATTTATTTCATTTGCTGCGTTATGCTAATGCATTTGAGGCTATGATTACGCTCCCGGATACGGGTTTGCTCGTCGCAAGAGGTTTTAACACTCCCACTGACACTGAATGAGGCTCTTCCCCATTTCTGTCTTTTGTAAAATCCATTGTACAGTTCCAGTCACCTCCGATCACCAGCATCTCCTCAGGCGCTACCTGTGAGAGTTCCTGTCTAAGACTCCCAAATAGAACCCCTCTTTCTCTCCCTGTGTTAGGCACATACACATTTATAAAGACAAAACCCATGTTGTTAATTTCTGCTTTAACAACAAGCAGCCTACCTTTACACACCTCCTTTGAGGAGCAACGTTTTACAGACAGCCCCAGTGCAAAAAGGACTGTCTCCCCTGCACTAAGATTTGTCCCATGGCTCAACATACAGGCAGCCCCGATGCAAAAAGGACTGTCTCACCTGCACTAGGATTTGTCCCATGGCTCAACACACAGACAGCCCCGGTTCAAAAAGGACTGCACCCCTGCACTAGGATTTGTCCCATGGCTCAACACACAGACAGCCCCGGTGCAAAAAGGACTGTCTCACCTGCACTAGGATTTGTCCCATGGCTCAACACACTCTCCCCTTTCCACCAGAGCCCCCAATCGACTTCATTCAACACATCACTATGCGTCTCCTGCAGAAACAACACCTGTACTTTTTTTTGTTTTACATATTCACCCAACACACTCCTCTTTCCCGCATCTCTGGTGCCATTTATATTGAGAGAGCCTACCTGAGAGTCTCCATAAGAAGTGGGAGAAAAGCCAGCAGAGAAAGAGACCAATAGCAAAGCTCAAAAAGCCCCAGTGTCAGAAAGAAAATATACATCTAAACAGTGTCTGAAGGTAAACCTTTACGCACTGCTGTGACCCACTTCCTCAACCTAAACCATTTCCTGGGTGAGAGGACACCAAGCCCCTCAATTTTCATAGCATGTTGTACTGATCTTACAAACTTTCTAGGATCAGAAAAAAAAGCCTCAAGATTAACCTTTTTCCCCTTAGTCTCATTCAGGAACCTTGTCAATTCTCTTAACGTGTACTTAGACCCCTCTGCTGACTGGCTGACTGGCTGTAACTCCTCATCCTCTTCCTCAGACTCACTTTCCTCCTCATCTCTATCTCCCACCCTGAACACCTGCCCTTTCTCACTGGTCAGTCTCAAAAAAGGCAAAATGTCCATGGTGCTTTTGTCCACATCCTTTTTCCTTTTCCGCTTGACACCCTCCTCCTCCCCCCCAATCTCTTAAACTTCCCACTATACTCTCCTCATCCACTAGAATAACCTGACTAGACCCATCATCATCTACACCACCCTCCATAGCATGACTAGGCCCAGAATCATCTACACCATCCTCCCTAGCATAACTAGGCCCAGCCTCAGCTACCCCACCATCTCTAGCCTGACTAGACCCAGCCTCAGCTACCCCACCATCTCTAGCCTGACTAGACCCAGCCTCAGCTATCCCACCATCTCTAGCCTGACTAGACCCAGCCTCATCTACACCACCTTCCCTAGCATAACTAGGCCCAGCCTCAGCTACCCCACCATCTCTAGCCTGACTAGACCCAGCCTCAGCTACCCCACCATCTCTAGCCTGACTAGACCCAGCCTCCGCTACACCACCATTCATAGCCTGACTAGACCCAGCCTCCGCTACACCACGATCCATAGCCTGACTAGACCCAGCCTCAGCTACCCCACCATATCTAGCCTGACTCGGCCCAGCCTCATCTACACCACCATCTCTAGCCTGACTAGGCCCAGCCTCATCTACACCACCTTCCCTGGCATGACTAGGCCCAGCCTCATCTACACCGCCATCTCTAGCCTGACTAGGCCCAGCCTCATCTACACCACCTTCCCTGGCATAACTAGGCCCAGCCTCATCTACACCACCTTCCCTGGCATGACTAGGCCCAGCCTCATCTACACCACCATCTCTAGCCTGACTAGATTCAGCCTCAGCTACCCCACCATCTCTAGCCTGACTAGACCCAGCCTCAGCTACCCCACCATCTCTAGCCTGACCAGACCCAGCCTCCGCTACACCACCATTCATAGCCTGACTAGACCCAGCCTCCGCTACACCACGATCCATAGCCTGACTAGACCCAGCCTCAGCTACCCCACCATATCTAGCCTGACTGGGCCCAGCCTCATCTACACCACCATCTCTAGCCTGACTAGGCCCAGCCTCATCTAAACCACCTTCCCTGGCATGACTAGGCCCAGCCTCATCTACACCACCTTCTCTGGCATGACTAGGCCCAGCCTCATCTACACCACCATCTCTAGCCTGACTAGGCCCAGCCTCATCTACACCACCATCTCTAGCCTGACTAGGCCCAGCCTCATCTACACCACCTTCCCTGGCATGACTAGGCCCAGCTTCTGCTGCCTGCATCTCCTTACCCCCTGCACTTTGACCTCGATTTCCCCCACTGGCGCTTGTACCCTCACCTTGTCTACGGGCTTTATGTGGGCACGCAAAGCTCTTATGCCCCAAATCCCCCCACTCAAAACACCGTAGACTATCTGTGCTGGCAAACCCTGCATAGAGCCCCTCCCCGTGCCTCACTTTAAAATGCACATTTAGCTGTTGCTCATTGTTGTTCAGAAACATAAACACTTGCCTCCGGAATGAAACAACGTGCTTAACGGCTTCTGCCTGAAAGCCTGCTGACACGAAAACCGCTAGCAAACTTACCAAAACAACTGAGCTCTTTCCTGAGGACACGAAAACCGCTAGCAAACTTACCAAAACAACTCAGCTCTTTCCTGAGGACACGAAAACCACTAGCAAACTTACCAAAACAACTCAGCTCTTTCCTGAGGACACGAAAACCGCTAGCAAACTTACCAAAACAACTCAGCTCTTTCCTGAGGACACGAAAACCACTAGCAAACTTACCAAAATGACTCAGCTCTTTCCTGAGGACACGAAAACCACTAGCAAACTTACCAAAACAACTCAGCTCTTTCCTGAGGACACGAAAACCGCTAGCAAACTTACCAAAACAACTCAGCTCTTTCCTGAGGACACGAAAACCACTAGCAAACTTACCAAAACAACTCAGCTCTTTCCTGAGGACACCACTAAAACCACTAGCAAACTTACCAAAACAACTCAGCTCTTTCCTGAGGACACGAAAACCACTAGCAAACTTACCAAAACGACTCAGCTCTTTCCTGAGGACACGAAAACCACTAGCAAACTTACCAAAACGACTCAGCTCTTTCCTGAGGACACGAAAACCACTAGCAAACTTACCAAAACGACTCAGCTCTTTCCTGAGGACACGAAAACCACTAGCAAACTTACCAAAACGACTCAGCTCTTTCCTGAGGACACGAAAACCACTAGCAAACTTACCAAAACGACTCAGCTCTTTCCTGAGGACACGAAAACCGCTAGCAAACTTACCAAAACAACTCAGCTCTTTCCTGAGTTGGTCAACCGTAATAAACAGAGGCAAATTTGTGACAACCACTCTTGTTGAAGTGGTAGAGAGAGGTGAAATTGACACCAACACATCCCTTACAAATATTAAGCCAACAATTAGCCTACCAACCAAATTAGCCCTTTTCATGAACACAACCTGTAATGCTCCGGGTGTCGTGGGTGTGGAGTCAAATGCAGGAAACAGAGATTTCAATGCTGTGCGTCTTTTAATAGCGCTTAACACACCACAGGGTGCTCACAAAAGTAACGTTCTAAACACAACAGAGCCGAAGGTTACATAGAAATAATCCCGCACAACAACCAGGCGGGCCGGCTGTCTAATAAAGACAAACTAATTAACCCTACACAGGTGCTACCACTAAACATACAAGGAGGGGGAGGAAAAACAATCAGTGGCAGCTAATAGGCCGGTGACGACGACCGCCGAGCGCCACCCGCCCGGGAAAAGGAAACACCCTCGGTCGGACTCGTGACACAACCACAGCTTTGTTTATTCTAGAAGCAGAATGTATAAACTCAGCTCCTACCTGTTCACCGACCGCGAGCAGAACCTCCTCCACCTTAACTCCGTTCTCAGGAACACACCTGAATCCATGCCGTATCGACAGCATCTCCTCCGCTCACACCACACCTTCCAAACCCCAGGAAAGTTACTCTGTCCTCTTCCACCCTAACTTAAAAAAAAACTGTGGATACCGCTAAAACAAATATTGCATTAACCCTCCAACATAGAAAATAACATGTAAAGAAAAGAATCAAGAAGGTTAGTTAGGATAGAGCCCTCCACACCAAACACTCAAACTCCAAAAAACTCCCAGCATGCACTACGAGAGAGAGAGAGAGAGACCATTTGTACGTTGTTACAACACTGTATATATGACATTTGTAATGTCTTTATTGTTTTGAAACTTCTGTATGTGTAATGTTTACTGTTAATTGTTTATTATCTACCTCACTTGCTTTGGCAATGTTAACACATGTTTCCCATGCCAATAAAGCCCCTTAAATTGAATTGAATAGAGAGAGAGAGAGAGAGAGAGAGAGAGAGAGAGAGAGAGAGAGAGAGCTCTGTTATTAGACTAGAGATGATATGACTCACGCACGCACACACACACTCCCAAGGGCAGACACACACTCCCAAGGGCAGACACACACTCCCAAGGGCAGACGCACACTCCCAAGGGCAGACACACAAGACACTGAATGTAGTCAAAAGAGAGTCCTCTCCTGAACATCCTGTGTTATCTAATGAATGTATCTGTTTTCTTTTCCAACTGTGCCTTAATGGCCCACTGCATGAGAAAATGAACACATTTCATTAAAAACAACTCACCGCTCAACAAGCCAACTATGACCTTCAAATCACTACTACAACCGGGGGCCATTAATATGGGCTGACGTGGGCGGAGGGAGAGGATGTGAGGTGGTGGGTAAAACAACCAGGAACACACTCCTCAGTGAGGACAACAATGGAATAAGTCCCACACTTTATTGTCTGTTATCCTCCATGATTTAACAATGGAATAAGTCCCACACTTTATTGTCTGTTATCCTCCATGATTTAACAATGGAATAAGTCCCACACTTTATTGTCTGTTATCCTCCATGATTTAACAATGGAATAAGTCCCACACTTTATTGTCTGTTATCCTCCATGATTTAACAATGGAATAAGTCCCACACTTTATTGTCTGTTATCCTCCATGATTTAACAATGGAATAAGTCCCACACTTTATTGTCTGTTATCCTACATGATTTTACTCATGTGTGTGTTTGGCTTTTTCAAGTTTTATGTTTGCTTGTTGTTTTTAATAGTCAAATTAATCAACTAAACAAAAAAAGAGAGAGAGATCGAGAGAGAGAGAGAGAGAGAGAGAGAAAAGAGAGGGAGATCCAGAGAGAGAGAAAAAGAGAGAGAGAGAGCGAAAGAGAGAGAGAGCGAGAGAGAGAAAGAAAGAGAGAGAATGTGAGAGAAAAAGTGTGAGAGAGACCACAAAGAAAACACATAGAGAGAGAGAGAGAGAGGAGAGAGAGAGAGAGAGAGAGAGAGACAGAGAGACAGAGAGAGACAGAGAGAGAAAGAGTGCGTGCAGGCATTCCTGTGTGTGTGTGTGTGTGTGTGTGTGTGTGTGTGTGTGTGTGTGTGTGTGTGTGTGTGTGTGTGTGTGTGTGTGTGTGTGTGTGTGTGTGTGTGTGTGTGTGTGTGAGCCTGTGAGGTAGAGATGGTAGAAATTAAGAGAGAAAACAGAAACACAGCATAACTCAGACCAACACATTACATCTATCAACCACCATCTGACAGGGACCTCATAGAGTATACAGGAGGTCCATCAGTGAACAACACATATCCCCCAGCAGAGCCAGACAGCCAGCAGAGCCAGACAGCCAGCAGAGCCAGAGAGCCAGCAGAGCCAGCAGAGCCAGAGAGCCAGCAGAGCCAGACAGCCAGCAGAGCCAGACAGCCAGCAGAGCCAGACAGCCAGCAGAACCAGACAGCCAGCAGAGCCAGACAGCCAGCAGAGCCAGACAGCCAGCAGAGCCAGACAGCCAGCAGAACCAGAGAGCCAGCAGAGCCAGACAGCCAGCAGAGCCAGACAGCCAGCAGAGCTACAGGACGTCTGAGACATGACATCAGCACCCTCATGTTACACAGACACGCCTTTTAAGTCAGACATTTATAAACACTTTCACACATGCAGGCAACCACAAAGAGAAACACATAGGCTGGCACATCCACACAAACACACACACATACACACACACACACACAAACACACGCACGCAACTCAACCTCTAGGTTTCTATCAGTCAGCAATTAAGCCATGTGTTTATTTCTAACACCCTGATGAGAAAAGGCCCGCTGGGCCCACCACTGTGGTTGGATTCAGCCCAATCAGCACTTCTCTCATTACTTTCCCTGACTCACACCTTCTAATCTGTTTAATCAGCACCCCATTCCCTACATAGTGCACTACTTTTGACCAGAGTCATATGGGTCCTGTTCAAAAGAAGTGCACTCTACAGGGAGTGGGACGTCATTTGGGACACACCCCATTAGCACTTGCTGTGTAAATGGTTATTTATACCAAAACAATACGTAGGTGTGAGGGAGGGAGGGAGGGAGGGAGTGTGTAAACAGATGCATGTATGAATGCATGCAGTTATGTGTGTGTGTGTTCGGTTATAGTTAACTTCATTCTAGGGAACACTTGGGTATGACACAGCAAACACATTGGTCCACACCTCTCACCACTCATTACTGTGATATTCCACACCTCTCACCACTCATTACTGTGATATTCCACACCTCTCACCACTCATTACTGTGATATTCCACACCTCTCACCACTCATTACTTACTGTGATATTCCACACCTCTCACCACTCATTACTGTGATATTCCACACCTCTCACCACTCATTACTTTGATATTCCACACCTCTCACCACTCATTACTGTGATATTCCACACTTTACTCACCATATTCTCATTCACCACTCATTACTGTGATATTCCACACCTCTCACCACTCATTACTGTGATATTCCACACCTCTCACCACTCATTACTGTGATATTCCACACCTTTCACCACTCATTACTGTGATATTCCACACCTCTCACCACTCATTACTGTGATATTCCACACCTCTCACCACTCATTACTGTGATATTCCACACCTCTCACCACTCATTACTGTGATATTCCACACCTCTCACCACTCATTACTGTGATATTCCACACCTCTCACCACTCATTACTGTGATATGGACTATTTTCTCAGATGTTATATTGCTCAGACTTCCACTTTACCTGGGGGATACACTAGTTCATCTTGAAGAGCTTTACCGGGAGAACAGAGTCCAACCTCCAACCCAGGAGCCATGACTGGCTAACAAGCACTGACGTTAACACAGCTATGGATCTCAACCAAATGAAGATTCTTCCACTGAGCTCTCTATTGGCTGCTGGGATGGTGTGCTGGCACAGAGCACATCTAAAGAGCAAACGGCCTACAGAAAAGACAATGGCAGATTTTCTGTAAGCCTGTGGCATAGCAACGGAAGAGACACTGGAAGGTGGGGAGGGAAGGCAGGAGGGGTGTTCTATGTTCCATACACAGAACAACCATTTACATGAATCACATCGAAAAAGACAACTACAATGCAAGGAGAGGTGGTGTGGATGGGATTATAGGAGACCAGAGGAGGACAGGACAATGGGGAGTTGAGGAGAAGCGGGACTGAAGGGGTGGGGAGGGGAGACGGGAGAAAGAGGGGAAAGAGAAGGAACGAGGGTTAAGGCAAGGTGAGATGAGGACAGGGGAGGAGAATCCAGGAGATGTGGGGAGAGGGAATACGTGGAGAGGGGAGACAAGACTAGATGAGGGTACAGCATTGCCCCACACAGAGACCCAGCCTGAGATCATCTTCCTCTCTGTAGAAGATAAGGCTTTAGGCTGGGCACCACGGCCTGCACACATTACAGGTAATACAGCACTCTGTGTCCCACTGGAAAACAAGCTGCACACGGACCATTCTTTTTGTTATTTGGGGCCAATTTAGCAAGCTGTGCTCTGTGGGATCACTTTCCTTGTGATGCTCCCATCCATCTGAAATAGAAATAAACGAAGAAAGAAAGAAAGAAAGAAGGGTTGACGATCAGCGTCTAACATGCAGTGAAAACCCCTCCCGGGGTGCAGAAAGAGGTGCATAACTTTGAATTAAAATGCCCCATGAGATCTACTGCAGTATTAATGGGAGCATTATGTAAATGCTCAGATAATTACTGTCTTTAAGAATGCATTAGCTGATCTGGAGTCAGTTGGTAAAGTGACAGTATGCTGTTATAGAGACAGTACTTAGTTATTAAGGGCACTGGTGCTAGAAGTGAGTTATGGAGTTTGAGCTGAGTTCCACACAGTCTCTGGAACAGTGTCTGTATGAAAGAGACGAGGGCAGCGGTGGTTAAGTCAGAGAAACGTGTCCTAAAATAGACCGTGTAAAGGTTGGGATGTGATGAGGTTAGGTGAGGGGAAGGTAGACAAAAACATTTAAAAACTAGGGTTGAAAAAAACAAATGATTGAACTCAAGCAACTCAAGCGCCCATTGATTTGATGAATTGAACTGTTTCTGACACTTTCTGACCACGAAGCAATTCATTTACAGCCACGCCTACCTCTTTAGAAAAGCACTTAGCTAGACATGCAATCAACGTCGAAAACACCTCTGTCAGAGGCAGCTCACTATTAGGTCAATAAGGGCTAAAGGTTAGTATGGGCAGAGGGACAGAGGAGTGGAGTGATGAGGGATAGAGGAGTGATGAGGGACAGAGGAGTGGAGTGATGAGGGACAGAGGAGTGGAGTGATGAGGGATAGAGGAGTGGAGTGATGAGGGATAGAGGAGTGGAGTGATGAGGGACAGAGGAGTGGAGTGTTGAGGGATAGAGGAGTGGAGTGATGAGGGACAGAGGAGTGGAGTGATGAGGGATAGAGGAGTGGAGTGATGAGGGATAGGGGAGTGGAGTGATGGAGAGATAGAGGAGTGATGAGAGATAGAGGAGTGGAGTGATGAGGGATAGGGGAGTGGAGTGATGGAGAGATAGAGGAGTGGAGTGATGGAGAAATAGAGGAGTGATGAGAGATAGAGGAGTGATGAGGGATAAAGCGGTGAAGTGATGGAGGGTGGAGTGATGGAGGGATAGAGGGATAGAGGAGTGGAGTGATGGAGGGATAGAGGGATAGAGGAGTGTAGTGATGGAGGGATAGAGGGATAGAGGGATAGAGGAGTGGAGTGATGGAGGGATAGAGGGATAGAGGAGTGGAGTGATTGAGGGATAGAGGGATAGAGGAGTGTAGTGATGGAGGGATAAAGGGGTGAAGTGATGGAGGGTGGAGTGATGGAGGGATGGAGTGATGGAGTGTTGGAGGGATAGAGGGGTGAAGTGATGGAGGGATAGATAAGTGGAGTGATGGAGGGATAGAGAAGTGGAGTGATGGAGGGATAGAGGAGTGGAGTGATGGAGGGATAGACGATTAGAGTGATGGAGGGATAGAGGAGTGGAGTGATGGAGGGATAGAGGAGTGGCGTGATGGAGGGATGGAGTGATGGAGTGTTGGAGGGATGGAGTGATGGAGTGTTGGAGGGATAGAGGGGTGGAGTGATGGAGTGATAGAGGAGTGGAGTGATGGAGGGATAGAGGAGTGGAGTGATGGAGGGATGGAGTGATGGAGTGTTGGAGGGATGGAGTGATGGAGTGTTGGAGGGATAGAGGGGTGGAGTGATGGAGGGATAGAGGAGTGGAGTGATGGAGGGATGGAGTGTTGGAGTGATGGAGTGTTGGAGGGATGGAGTGATGGAGTGATGGAGTGTTGGAGGGATAGAGGGGTGGAGTGATGGAGGGATAGAGGAGTGGAGTGAGGGAGGGATAGAGGAGTGGAGTGATGGAGTGTTGGAGGGATGGAGTGAGGAGGGATGATGGAGTGGAGTGTGGAGTGATGGAGTGTTGGGGTGATAAAGGGGTGGAGTGATGGAGGGATGATGGAGGGATGGAGTGATGGAGTGATGGAGGGATGGAGGATGGAGGATGGAGTGGGAGGGATAAAGGGGTGGAGTGATGGAGGGATGAGGGGTGGAGTGATGGAGGAGGGATGGAGTGATGGAGTGATGGGGTGATAAAGGGGTGGAGTGGATGGAGGGATAGGAGGGGTGGAGTGATGGAGGGATGAGAAGGGATGGAGGAGGATGGAGGGATAGAGAAGGGATGGAGTGGATGGAGGGATGGAGGAGGGATGGAGTGGAGGAGGGATAGACAATTAGAGGATGGAGGGATAAATGGGAGTGGAGTGATGGAGGGATGGGAGTGATGGAGGGATGGAGTGATGGAGTGTTGGAGTGATGGAGTGTTGGAGGGATGGAGTGATGGAGTGTTGGAGGGATGGAGGGATGGAGTGTTGGAGGGATAGAGGGGTGGAGTGATGGAGGGATAGAGGAGTGGAGTGATGGAGGGATGGAGTGATGAAGTGTTGGAGGGATAGAGGGGTGGAGTGATGGAGGGATAGAGGAGTGGAGTGATGGAGGGATGGAGTGATGGAGTGTTGGAGGGATGGAGTGATGGAGTGTTGGAGGGATGGAGTGATGGAGTGTTGGAGTGTTGGAGGAATAGAGGGGTGGAGTGATGGAGGGATAGAGGAGTGGAGTGATGGAGGGATGGAGTGTTGGAGTGATGGAGTGTTGGAGGGATGGAGTGATGGAGTGATGGAGTGATGGAGTGATGGAGTGTTGGAGGGATGGAGATGGGTGGAGGGATGGAGGGATGGAGTGATGGAGGGATAGGGAGTGGAGGGATGGAGGAGTGGAGGATGGATGGAGTGTTGGAGGGATGGAGGATGGAGGGATGGAGTGGATGGAAAGGGGAGGGATGGAGGATGGAGGGATAGAGGGGTGGAGTGATGGAGGGGTGGAGTGATGGAGGGATAGAGGAGTGGAGTGATGGTGGGATAGAGGAGTGGGAGTGATGGAGTGTTGGAGGGATGGAGTGATGGAGTATTGGAGGGATGGAGGGATGGAGTGATGGAGTGTTGGAGTGATAAAGGGGTGGAGTGATGGAGGGATGGAGTGAAGGAGTGTTGGAGGGATGGAGTGATCGAGTGATAAAGGGGTGGAGTGATGGAGTGATGGAGTATTGGAGGGATGGAGTGTTGGAGGGATGGAGTGATGGAGTGTTGGAGGGATGGAGTGTTGGAGGGATAGAGGGGTGGAGTGATGGAGGGATAGAGGAGTGGAGTGATGGAGTGTTGGAGTGATGGAGTGTTGGAGGGATGGAGTGATGGAGTGTTGGAGGGATGGAGTGTTGGAGGGATGGAGGGGTGGAGTGATGGAGGGATAGGATGGAGTGGGAGTGTTGGAGGATGGAGTGTTGGAGGGATGGAGTGTTGGAGGGATGGAGGTGGAGGGATGGAGTGAT